>NW_017307566.1:78543-122169 GCF_000935625.1 Nanorana parkeri
ATTTTGGGGTATCTCTAAATTGATGACCTGTGGGGGCTTTTAAAGCGTCTTCTATGGACTTTTTGGGGTACTGGGGTTTTTCGCCGTTTTACGGATGCACGCAATTTGTAACCTGGGCATGTTGGGTATCGTTTTACTCGTTGTAACCTGGGTAAAATGGGTATTTTGTTGTGTTTTGCGTCATTTAATTAAACTTTTCACTAAATATTGGGGTTTAATAAGGAGTTGCGCTAATATTGCGCAACATAAAAATTTGCAACTACCACCATTTTATTCTATAGGGTCTTGGCATTCAGAAAATATATAATGTTGGGGGGTTTTAAGTAATTTTAAGGCCTAAAATGTGGAATATAACATGGGTACAAAAAATTAAAAAAAGGCCTCAGTCATGAAGGGGTTAATAAAGTTTACCGAGCTCTGATGAAGGGAAGTGTTGGCTCTGGAGACACGGCCTTCCACATATAACTCCACTTACGAAGCATAGGTATAGTAAAATATATGAACAGGCGGCTGTATTAACACTTCTGAACTACAGGAGGGTTGCAAGAAAAATCTGGAATCATCAATGGAAGGAGGCAGACTGTTGTGCCGCAGGTTAGAAGATCTATGGCAGAGATCTGCTTTTGCCCCATGAAGAAAGTAGCTGCATACTGACCTTTTCACACTGATAACAGATGTGTTCTGGCCAGTCTTCAAGACTTCGTTCCACTCATCATCGTCGCCCCGGATTACGTATCTACAGATAAACCAGAATTATTTTGTCTGCTGCATATTCGGGATTCTTACACAACGGCTCTCAGTACTGGGACCCCCCAGCTTCCTCACAAGTCAATCAATAAACAGTTTCACTTACTGCGTTAGATTAATTCCTTTCAACTTCTGCACTTCCTCTTTGTGCTTCTGCTGAAACTCCTTGGCTGCCTCTTCCTACAGGGAACAAAGAATAACAACTACGTTCAGGGTAAAGAGACACAACACAAATTGGATTAGAACAAAAAAACCAAGGCACCGCCGAAGGGAAAAGAGTCGTTGGTGGCGCTTCTGATTTTTGTTGTCTAATTGTCTTCCCGAGGACCCTCTCCTGCCCCTCTGTGGGGTCCCTATAGGTGAAAGTACAGCCACTACCAACCAAATCGAGCCCCCACAAAAGAAACCCATGTTACAACCACGGGACAATAACAATCAAAGACCACATCGCCTCTCACTCTTCCTCATAAGACAAATTGAAACATCTTTGTAAATTGTAGCCAAATCTCACCAAATCCTCATTGAGAGATTGCAAGGTGGGCTCCATGACCACCTCCTTGACAGTCCCCATCTGTTCCTCAACAGCCTTTTCTTGAATCCTGTTAAATAACTGGAGACATACAATCATGTAATAAGTACGGGGTGATAGATGCTGAACTCACTTAAGGCATACAAACTGGTTTATAAATCACACCTTCTTGTATAAAACACTTCATCATTTATAGAAGCCTTAAAGTGTATGCAAACCCAAAGAAGGATTTTTTTCTTATTTGCTCCATTTTGGTCTGTTAAATATAACACTGAAAGCATTTTCTTACATCTATTCTAGAAGTGCAAAAAAAAAAAAAATACCTGTTGATCCTGCCAGAAATCTTATGAGCTGATGACTTCTGTGCTTTAATCCTTTACAATGTTCCCAGCTCTCTCTTTGCTCAACAAAAGACTTCCTCCAATACGTTACAGAAACAGGAGAGGGAGGAGGCATTCTCTAGTCTTTTCCTAGAGCGACAACACTGCTCCTCCATAGATGTAGTGCAGCGAGTGATGTCACTCTAGGACAGGAAATGTATTACGGCCAGAACCACCAGATAAAAATAAAGGGAAAAGCCTAAACATTTTTTAAAAACTGATGCAGCTTTAGAATTCATACAGGAAATAGTCTTAAGGCCGTGACACACTGCACGCGAAGCTGAGCGGAGGCGCGCTCCCTTTGCGAGCAGCGTGTCATGTTATTTTCTCCTCGGCATCTCAGCTTGCGAGAGCTCGCTGAGCGTGCTGAGATGAAAAATGTTGTCATCTTCAGCCAAACGGCTCACGTGTATAAACCAGCGCGTTGTCATGCGACAGCTGGCTGGTTTTTACGGACAAGCCGATTGGCTGAAGGTGCAGTCAGTCAATCATCTGACTGCACTCAGCTCACACACTGCATGCGAAGCTCCGTGCCGGATAGCTTTGCTTCGCTCTGCACGGTTTCGCGTGCAGTGTGTGTAGCGGCATTTAAAGTGCAGTATTTGCTTTTCATCTACTAGAGTTTACCAGTGAAAGCAATACCACGTCTGTTTCCCAGTTTACACATGCAGGAGAGGAGTTCTTAAATGTTCCCAATGTAAGCTCCTTTTATGCCCCACACAGAGAGCCTTGCAGACTGAATCTGATTGGTGATACTATGGAAGGCTGAATCTGATTGGCGATACAACAGAAGGCTGAATCTGATTGGCGATACAACAGAAGGCTAAAATCTGATTGGCGATACTATGGAAGGCTGAATCTGACTGGTGATACTATGGAAGGCTGAATCTGACTGGTGATACTATGGAAGGCTGAATCTGACTGGTGATACTATGGAAGGCTGAATCTGACTGGTGATACTATGGAAGGCTGAATCTGACTGGTGATGCAATAATTCAAAAAGATCAGAGCATTGGTAACCTGGTTTCAGAAAGTTGTGTAGTTAAAGTGATAATTACTGTGACGCCAATAGATCACACAATCTATTCACCATTGTAAAACAGAGCTTTAGTAAGTTACCTGTACAATTTTGCGGATGATGCGGTTAAAGAGACCCATTAGCTGACTGCTTGGCAGCTCAATCTCCTTCTCCAGCTGATCCACAGTCTTGTGCTGCAGCCCGATCCCAAGCAGCAGAGCCTGATGGGAAAAGGAGAGGTCAGGATGAGATCCACTACAGGAAAGAACATAAAGTGTGGTCGAACATTTCCCCTTTCTCCAGAGAAGATTTGCCAAGCCAAAGCATTATCTTCTTCCAGCAATGGAGAACACACTGGCTGGTAGGATGTCGCTCAATGCAAATGTTGCAATAACCACATAACACTTCCAGACTAAATGAAACACAATGCACGGTTACTTACAGACTGGGCAAGCGAGAGGTTGATGCCTCCAAGTCGCTGTAAGAACACCAGCCGTGCAATAGAGGGTATAAGATCCATGATGAGGTGATAGTCCACCATGTTCTGCGAGTACATCTCTAACCTCTTAAGGTCGTATGGTGTAAAGGAGGCTTGCAGCTCCAGGCGTGTGATCACTAAGGGGAGAAGACAATGGAAGTCAGTGGACTTATTGATGCTCAAGCACAAAACACTTGGTAACAAAAAGGACAGAAATGATAGTTGAACTTACAATTCTGAGTTTCCTTCTTGACGTTTTTGTTCTGTAGGATGTTTAGTGCCACCGATGGGGAGAAACCGCTGAACTGATAGGACAGTAAAGACAGGAAACGTCTTCGGAAATCTGCATTAAAAAAACAGAACCAAGTGATAGCTAAACACAAAGATAAACCCACCTAATCGGATGTCCATTCTGTGTCCAATCCCAAGTTCTGCTTGAAGGAAAGCCTATAATGCGACTCAGAATGGTTACGTGCACTCCACAGGAAATCCACTATAAAAGATTTTAAACCAATTTTTTAAAAAAGGATTTGAAGGCTCAAACTGATGTTTCCGATATAAAAATGCTTATTTCACAACATTTAATACAAGGTCGCAGGATTTCCAGAGCATGACGATATCTCAAAAGGTAGTAGGAACTGTTTGATTTCAGACTCTGTCTCCGATTGAAGCTCCAAACAAAGCTGTCTGTAGAGGCAGACAAGGATGGGAGATGAGTGGCTACTTTTCACGCCAAACGGGTAAGTCTAGCCAGGAAAAGGTTAACAGCAACTTGCAGCTTTATCTGCATGCTGGAACACAAAATACTCCTATGCAATACCTCTCCCATTATGCCCCCAGCTAGTCACCTGTTCAGTCACTCCCTCCCCTGTGTAGTGGCCACATTCGTACCTTTCCAGAATGCGGTCAGCCAAGGCTCCTGTTGAGATTCCTCCTCTTCCTGTAGGCTCTTCAGCATAATGCAGGAGTGCTCCCCCGTGAGGTCATTCTGGGGTAAGACAGCATAGGGTTAGGTAGCAGGTATATATCACATACACATCTGGTAAAAAGGCTTCACCACCAATAGTACAAACTATACCAGAGAAACAAAAAAAAGACCATTGCCACCCTGCGTTATACACTTAAATCAACATTTTTACATAAAGGCATATAGTATTACTAATGATCACACGTGTGTTATCCAAGAAACCTTCATGTATTTAGCAAAGTGTACTACCGAAATGTTGTTTAGTCATAGTTGGCACTGGATCCAATTATGTGAAGTATCCTTCCAACAGGATCTAAAACCCAAAAAACAATTGCCCCCAGCAGGCCAATGTACAGATTTCCAGCAACAACTGTAGTATTACTGATGTAGATGAACAGCTGGGCTTAAAACAGGCACCTATAGATGCTCATTAGCAGATCAGTTGATCTAAAACGCATCCAGTGATCCTGCAAAGAAATAGTAACCTATAAGACAACAAACTGACCATGCAGCTTTGTAGGCAATAGCTGGCCTGCCTCCTCAAATCTTCCTATTGGGAAACGAGGCAACCCATGCATTTGTCAACCAATAGGAAGATCTGAAGAAGCCAGTTATGGACCAGAAATCTGCATGGTCTATTATTGCCTAACAAATTGCTGTGTTCTGGGTGACCCCTGAAAATGAACCAACGTACATCACCGAGAGATGCCTGCATCCCTGGGGTAAGGCAAGTCCATGGGTTCACCTGAATCAGATCTGATGTATTTACAACACGGTAAATATCAAACCATAAAACAACTCACCGGAGTCTGGCGTAGGTATACAGGAACAAAGCCAGCTCGCTTCCAAAACCTACAGAAAAAAAAATGAATTAGATGCGGATTCTTACGAGAAGCTGAAATTAGAAAACAAGCAATAGATAATATTCAATTAAGAATCACAAAAAGTTTATGGAGTCTTGGGACATTTGGCAAGTTCTGGTATATAGGAGCAAGGCAAGCTATTGCTAGGCTTCATTATTCAACAGCAAAGTGCAATATGCAATAAACAACAGCAACTATCTGGTATTTGTTTTGCTGCATTACAGCAGCAATCTGATTGGATGTTATTATTGCACATGGCTGCTCATTCTGCTGCCTTTTTCCAATTACGCCCACTGCTCCTTCCTCTGTCACAGCCGCTATCTAAAAACCCAATTTCAACGCCGAGAGGTTTGTGGTGACGTCACCCCCTCCATCAATAGCGGGTAGGTCTAAGCCCTGCATCATGGGAGGAGGTCAGACGCTCCCTCATAACCTGGGAGCACTAGGTATTTAGAAGCAGCTGCAATAGAGGAAGAATCGCTGGAGAGTTGAGTATATGTGGATCAGGGGGGTGGTTTTATGGATACTGTTACTTTGCTTTCAATTAGCAAAGGTGAGAGTGTCTCTTTGAATGAGAGAGTTACTTACTTCAGGAGTTGCGGCGTTAATCCATATGACACCCCAAGATAATCCAACCTCTCCGCTGGTCTCTCGCTGAGCCGCAACAGGAGGGGCGGCAGGTCCTTCCGTGGCGTTACCATCTCCTCCAAAAGGCTGACGGCCTACAGGGTGCAGCACATGACATATGATATAACACGGGTCATCACACAAGAAACACCACCACTGACAGGTAATCATAAGGAGATTCTCACCTCACCGCTTACTGGAGTGATCTCTTGCTGCTTACTGATGACATTCTCCTCCAGGCAGGGAAATTGTCCCTCATAATACATCTGCAGCAACTGCAATGCTTTGCTTCCATAGCCCATCTATAAGAAAGTAATCACAGTGTCATAGATCACTCAGAACAACTATAAGCACTGATGTAAGAAACTAAAACACTGTCTCTGGCTGTTACTCAGAAAACCGCAAGTCAGCTACAGACCTGTGAATCATTCTGCTTTGTCAGAAATTTGTTGGGCTGAGCCACCAGCTGGCTTCTTATACATTATATGTACATAAGGTTTTGGGCACCAGACTAACACACCTACAATATGGTCCAAAATATGTGACCATCCCTCCAAACTATTCCGGTGTTACAGTGAAGGCAGCTGCTCAGGCTACAGCATACAAAGACAATGTGTATGTTAAGTTGGGGATGTTTTTTTTCTGTTCCAGCATGGCTGTGGCCCCTGTGTACAAAGCCAGCTCCATAAAGACATGGCATGAGGAGTATGGTGTGGGGGAACTTGAGTGGTCCACACTAAGCCCTGACCTCAACCCTACTGAATGCCTTTAATAAGAATTTGACTGCCAAGTGTGCTTTAGGTCTCCTCATCCAACATCAGTAGCTGACCTCACAAATGCACTTCTGGCTGATTGGCCACAAATTTTCAGACACACTCCAAAATCTCATGGAAAGCCTTCCCAGAAGATGGGAGACTGTTATAGCTACAAAAGGGGAACAAACTCCACATTAAAGCCCAGGATTTTAGAATGGGATATCTAACAAGCTCATAGAAATGTGATGGTCAGTTGTCCACAAACATTTGGCCATTAAGTGCATCTCTCGAGCAGTAAGATCTCTCTGCAAAAACGGCCTCTCTCGGTTCCCAGGAACTCTTCCTGTAGCATTTACTAAAACATTAAATACATTAAAAAGCTAACAGTAGAGCTGGGCTGCTTTATAAAAGGCCCTGTACGGTGTGCAAGCCTTCTACGGCCATTGTGTGGTAAATTACATCTTTTAAATATTTGTGCTGGCTGTAGCTCCAACCCAGGCTGAAGACCAAAAGACGTTCCCATGGAAAAAAACCCCCAAATCTGCAGATTCCTCCCTGCAAGCTAAATAGCGAGGATAGGGGAATCTACACTGCTGCCTGTTGTATTCAGCAGGTGCGGCACCCGTGGCTGCCTGAACACCCGATGACTGCATCAGATTGGATGCAGTCACGGCCCAGCTGACAATTTTCCACCCAGCTCTTATGATTCTGAAATTGACTTGTCAAGCCGAATGGTACCAACAGGGCAAAATTCGATCTGTCTATGGCTAGCCTAACCCTGAGCTACAGACGTTACCAAGATGACAGAAAAGAACATAAATGTATTACCCCTTGGTAGTCTGGATGGACAGCAATCCTTATAACTCTTCCTCCGGATAAACTTCCAAATTCTGGATCTTGAAACTGAATAATGGAGGAAAACAAAGTATTACAAAACAGATGTCATAGTTAAATCCAACTCCTGTGATCAGGTATGTGGGTTGGGCCGACAGCAACTGGAGATATGTGCTCATTCAAGGGGAGTTAGCATTATCTGGTGGGTGCATTAGCATGAAGGTTGACATATGAAAACAGCAGGGCTCTAGTGATGATATCAATAGTACTCTGGTCTACAGAGAGTATGACTCTGACTTCCAGGCCATAGAGGAAGGGGTTGCATGCTGTCAGCAAGGCTGTAGTGCAGCAATGGAGTGCAATGTTAGAGATCAGTGATACTGCGTTATCATTGTAAACTACCGGAGGAAATAAAAAGTGAGGCTTTAAGAGAAGCAATCATGAGAGGCTAATTGGGGGCTGCCATCGCTGACCTCTCCTGTTAAGAATGCTAGATTTCTGGCTTTCATACTAAAGCTTTGGCTTCAAAGCTGACCAAGCAGCTTCTATAACTCATGTAGACCATGCTTGTTCCGGGTCTAGGACTCAAAACTACTTAAGGCAGACACAGCCACAGAGCAAGCATTTTCAAAAAACAGGTGAGCAATGACAGCCCCATACAACCCTTACGACAGTCACTTTAAATCCATTCTAAGGCACCGAATACAGAAGCTTCACATGATACTTTATAAACTCCCAGGGAGGAGTACATACCTGTTCCGACACTGTCCAGGGAATGAGATCTCCAGAAGCTTTCTTCCCCCGAGATAGACTGTTTGTGACCGACTGATGTGACATTTCCCCCTCCAGACAGACCTACAGAAAACACACAGAGCAGCTTGTCAATGGAAGAGATACAGTAGACAAGTGTCTGAGCTGTCCACAGCAACCACCACCTTCCATGTGAATGGCATTACTATGGGCAGCAAAGATGACCAAAGACTTTCTTCCATTACACAAAAAAAAAAAAAAAAACAATCTCCTTTTACGATAAACCTTTCTGCAATCCTATATAATTGCTCAGTGGGTACCTGAATTACAGCCAAGACTTCTGGCAGGGAATTCTGGGTAGGAGGAACGGGTGGGAGGAGGCAGAAGAGGTGATGAGCTGGGGCGTCAGAGAGCAACTGAAGGTCATTGGGTGAGTTCTGTGAAGACAACGAACATTACACAAAGCCATAGTCACATTCATTGACTTACACCTTCCCATATATCTCAAATGCTGAATCTCTTCTATAAGAATTAGCAGCTCATACCTTGTAATGAGAAGCCACATAAAGGGCCATTAATCTCTGCAGGAACGACTCGGATGCCTTGTGGTAGCAGAACAGGGTGTCCCGGTTTACATAGTATCTAATGCAGAACGTTAAGTATATCTTGTGCAACTACTGAATATTGCAAAACAGAATTGTAATACTACTACAGGTTCCCCCCCTCCAATGTACAACACAAACCAAAACCTTTCTATTAATTACTTTTTCATTAGGATAGAATGGGGACTAAAGGAATCCTGACAGCTTAGCATTGCCTGCATTACCATTGGTCTCCCAGACAGAAAACTATCCAACATTCTTACACCCTTCCATACTCAATATAAGTGGAGATACACTTTAACTTTACGTTACCTGCCCAATAAGAGCAAAATGGCAAATGTCTGCTGGTAGCCCACCCCGCCCCCAGCAATATATATTGACCCATGCACACTCCCTTACTACCATCGAGCTCCATCGGTGCCCTCGCTCTGTTGCTCTAAGGATGTGTGGCTTCTGGCTATGAGTATGTCCCCTCCCCTTTTGACTTGCCTGCCAATTGCTATGTTCGAAACAGTCACATGGGGAGGGGCGGTGATGTTCTGCAGCTGAGAGGTGGCAAGGTAGTGTGGACCCATAATCATACCTTGCAGGGTGAGTGGGCTGCCCTGAATGGGCAAGTGAGAGCAAAGAAAACCTGTCAAAGTTTTTAAAGCTAACAGTCAAACATAGCAGACTGTTGTCTCACTCGAGGCAATGACAGCCAGTGTTACTCAACCCACTTCCTCAGAACCCAGGTCATGGACCCAGCATTATCACGCAGCGAGGGATTAGAGTACTATACCACTGAACTGCACTCATCCAGGGGTTAAAAATACAGGATTCTGCTTTAACTTCCCTGAACCCGGATTGATTGCTATGTGTCAGTTCAGTTTCACCATCGTTACTGGTTTTCCTAGGGAATCATTTTATATAACTTCCCGTCTGTCAGATCCCACAGTGCACAAAAATAAATGGACACAGTACTGTCAGTAGGTAATAGTGCTAGTAAGGTACAATGGAGGATACAGAGTGCAGGTCTCAGGCAGAGGACAGCCGCTTATGATCCTGGTGATGTTCAGGCAATCTAAACACAGAAGTTCGTTGAGCCATTTCTCCACGGGGTCTCCAGGAGCGTAACGTATAGATTCCTGCAGAGACACTTCATGAAGGGTCCGGGCTGGAAGGAAGGGACAAAAACTAAAATAAATTATATGTAAAACCAATTAGGGTACATTTAGGTCAGAAGTAGGCAAAGGAAAAGCTTAAAAAAAAAGGTCTGCAATAGGCAATGAGAAAAATGGTCTCGGGTTTTTGTTCTCCATTGCAAGATTCTTCCATGTATTCCTTTAGGGCTCATTCACATGGGTGTGCACATCCCTATGACATGCATGCCTGTGCAGGGAAGGACAGGTGCAATGTATAACTGTGTGCAGCCAGCTGTACATCCCAATGACAAGAGGCTGCACACGGCTACAACCCAACATCTGGGCAGGCCCAGGGGAATGCAGAATAGCTAAAATTTTGCGAGACGATGTTGCAGCACAGGGCAGGATCGTATTCCTGTGAGATTTGGCCTATGAACATTCCCCAAGATCTTGACGAAGGATGACGACGACTTCACCCGCCCCAACAAGGAACATGCTGACAGAAGGAAAGAGAGGTAACCTATTCAGTCTTCTGGGCATTTTCACTGTCTAATCACTGTCTGGGTGCTGGGAGGTGACCAAGCTGAACTGTATAAATGCCAGGTCAGCAACCTGCCTGTGCTGTTTGGCAGGGCTGTGTAAATCCTAAGACTGGCTGGAAAGAAGTATAAATTCTTTAGCGGGTAAAACAGGTACTGCGTATGTATTCCAATTCACCTGGGATTATCTCAATGCATGAACAAAGTACTCTACCTACCTGATGCCAGGTGATGGGTGCTAGAGTTTTTGTTTTCAGCCGTGTTAGAGACCTGACTTTCTGCACTTTGTTGCCGGAGCTGCTGAATCAATTTGAGTGAGAGGGAGCGGCCGGTGCCTTCATACCTAGAAAAGTAATACAAGTTAAAATAAAGCTTTTTTCACTTTTCTAAAGTAATACAAGTTAAAATAAAGCTTTTTTCACTTTTCTACCCTATCCCACACTTCCTACATCTCCAGTTCCTCCTCCTAATGAACTCACCCATTGATTGTGGATGCCATGAAGACAAGGTAGGGCCCCATAAGACTCTTTACTAGAGGCAGAGGGATGGCAGCTGCTTCATCGATCACCACCAGTTCCGCCTGGCCCAACTTGACGGCATCTGACGGGTGGATGTACTATGAAGACAACAGTAAAGGAACATTAGCATCTCCTTGATAAATAACACACCATCATCTCTACCATGCTTTACTCCAAGAGAAATGACAATTCAATCATTCTAGTGGATCCTTGAATCTAAGGGGAGAGGTCTAACAAAAGTCAACAGATGGCATTTTCTCCAGTGTAACAGAGAAGTTCAATAGACATCAGAAGCAGGGTAAAAGCCCATTATCTTCCATCTCACCATGAATAAGACTACAAACACAAGAATTTAGGTTCAAGTGATGCAGGACAGCTATCCCCAACCACTGATGGCTCTGGAGCCACACAAAAATATGTGAACATGTGATGGAAAGCCCCTCAATGCACTCAAAGATTTATTACCATGGAGCAGCACTTTAAGACCAGTGGCAACGCCAACACAGAGCCACCAGGCAAAAGAGGACATGGCAGACAAGGAAGCCGGATGGAAGACCTCCATATGCAGATAGAATATCATGTAGCTTTTCTGCAGAAGGTCTTTCCATCTGGGGGTTGACTCTGATAAGAGGCAATGACAGATTGCAATGAGTATTTCTGACAGTGAATCCCAGAATTTGGGGGCGGTTGTGTGATACTGCTGGCAGTCAGGTAGAAATACTTCAGGACCAGAAGGAGCAGGTGCTACAGCTAGAACCGGAGAATCCATCAGGCATGATCAGGAGAAATGTTTATCAGGGTCCAAAAGGGGAAGAGCAAGTGCAAAAAGGGGAAGAGCAAGTGCAAAAAGGGGAAGAGCAAGTGCAAAAAGGGGAAGAGCAAGTGGCAAAAGGGGAAGAGCAAGTGGCAAAAGGGGAAGAGCAAGTGGCAAAAGGGGAAGAGCAAGTGGCAAAAGGGGAAGAGCAAGTGGCAAAAGGGGAAGAGCAAGTGGCAAAAGGGGAAGAGCAAGTGGCAAAAGGGGAAGAGCAAGTGGCAAAAGGGGAAGAGCAAGTGGCAAAAGGGGAAGAGCAAGTGGCAAAAGGGGAAGAGCAAGTGGCAAAAGGGGAAGAGCAAGTGGCAAAAGGGGAAGAGCAAGTGGCAAAAGGGGAAGAGCAAGTGGCAAAAGGGGAAGAGCAAGTGGCAAAAGGGGAAGAGCAAGTGGCAAAAGGGGAAGAGCAAGTGGCAAAAGGGGAAGAGCAAGTGGCAAAAGGGGAAGAGCAAGTGGCAAAAGGGGAAGCGCAAGTGGCAAAAGGGGAAGCGCAAGTGGCAAAAGGGGAAGCGCAAGTGGCAAAAGGGGAAGCGCAAGTGGCAAAAGGGGGAGAGCAAGTGCAAAAAGGGGAAGAGCAAGTGCAAAAAGGGGAAGAGCAAGTGCAAAAAGGGGAAGAGCAAGTGCCAAAAGGTCCAGAAGGGGAAGAGCAAGTGCCAAAAGGTCCAGAAGGGGAAGAGCAAGTGCCAAAAGGTCCAGAAGGGGAAGAGCAAGTGCAAAAGGGTCCAGAAGGGGAAGAGCAAGTGCAAAAGGGTCCAGAAGGGGAAGAGCAAGTGCAAAAGGGTCCAGAAGGGGAAGAGCAAGTGCAAAAGGGTCCAGAAGGGGAAGAGCAAGTGCAAAAGGGTCCAGAAGGGGAAGAGCAAGTGCAAAAGGGTCCAGAAGGGGAAGAGCAAGTGCAAAAGGGTCCAGAAGGGGAAGAGCAAGTTCAAAAGGGTCCAGAAGGGGAAGAGCAAGTGCAAAAGGGTCCAGAAGGGGAAGAGCAACTCTAAAAAAGGTCCAGAAGGGGAAGAGCAACTCTAAAAAGGTCCAGAAGGGGAAGAGCAACTCTAAAAAGGTCCAGAAGGGGAAGAGCAACACATTTTTCTTAGTGTCCATCCTTCCTAGGGGCAGGGCATATACTTTACTGCAGCATGCCACATGGTGATATCTCAGCACAGTTATTAACTAGCATGTTGACATGGAGATATCAGGATGGACCAGCGATGGAAAAACAAATTCCTTTTACCCCTTTAAGAACAATGGAGCCGGATTAACCCAAATTTGTTTGTACACTTACAGTTCTGCCGAGTTCAATAATGAAGATTTTTAGGAAACAAAACTGGTTACTAATGAATACTATAGCACTTGAAGATCAGTGCAATCAATGAAGTGATAATATTTCAGCACTCTATGGAAAGCCAGGACTCCTCACTGCAAGAGCATTTCACGTTTCATTCATTAAATGCACAGTGCAGTGCATCCCTGCAGGGGCCGTTCACAACAGTGGGCACACATTATGCTCAAATATAACGGGTATCCACTGGTGTGCATTGGTAGTGGTGGTGTCTTGCTACAACCCATCTCCCCAATTTTTTTTTTGTTTCAGCTTTTTTAAAATGTCACATAAGGACATTTTATTCAACTCTATGCAACGCAGTATATTGTGACATGTTGCGGTGCGTTGACATGTGGCTGTGTGTAAAATTACAAAGATGCTGCATTTTTACACAGATCACACCACCGTGCATGAATGGTGTGAACATAGAAAAATACTGTTTTCTATTTTAATGTCACAAAAAAAAACAGGAAGTTGGCATTTACTGGCCAAAACATTCAAATATTAAACAACTAAAGTGGGTCCACTTCAAAACTTGTCATGTTCTGCTCACCTGTATGGTCTGTCGGTGCTCCTTGAACACATTGACTCGTACCACAGCTTTCTCAAACTCTGGGTTCAGGGACTGAATGATCTCATAGTCCAGATGTTCCTAAAAACAAAGAGGGGTTACATACTTTAATGTCAGGCAAGAAACATTCAACATGTTATACAATTATCTTCCACCGGGTGGCGAGGAAGCATGGAGCCAGCTTTCTGGGCAGTCCGTAAGCCGGGTAATGACTCGCCGCCTAGATTCCTGACCAATCAGGATGCTGGGCGGCAAGTCATTACACGCCATCTGGCTTCCAGATTGTCAAAGAAGACGGCTCCATGCTCCCTCGTCACTAAGTGACAAAGATGCATGGAACCGGCTTCCCGGCCACTCAGGAAGCCAGGCGGCAAGTCATTACACGCCACCTGGCTTCCTGATTGGCCAGGAAGCCAGCTCCATGCTCCCTGGTGACGAGGGAGCATGGAGCCGGCTTCCCCACCAATCAGGAAGCCAGGTGGCGTGTAATGATGACTTGCCGTCTGGCTTCATAATACCGGAAGTTCTGGTATCGGAGCATTTGGGCGAGTATTACCGTCTAGATGTGGCTGTAAAATTAAAGATCGCATAAACCGTGGTCTTGGCCCTTAAATGAAAGGCTTGAGGGAAATACACAAAGCACAGAGGAGACAGTTAGACATCTCACCTGGTACTGCAGCGAGTCAAAGCCTTTGAAGATGAACTCAAACAGGGTGTGCAGGTTATCCGGGCTCGGAGAAGTCACAAAAATATTGGAGTAACTGAAAGCAGAAAAAAATCTAATCAAGTTACCCATGTTTATTGCTTATCGTATATCAGCAGACCAACTAACACTGAAGAGCTGAAAATAAATACACTGCCTGGCCAAAAAAAAAACCCGTCACCGACTCTAATAAGTCATTGCACCACCTTTAGCTTTGATTACGGCACGCATTCACCGTGACATCATTTGGATAAGCTTATGCAATGTCACAGCATTTATTTCCATCCAGAGTTGCATTTCTTTTTCACTAAGATCTTGTAGTGATGATGGGAGAGTCGGAGCACTGTGTAAAGTCTTCTCCAGCACATCCCAGAGATTCTCAATGGGGGTAAGGTCTGGACTGTGTGGTGGCCAATCCATGTGTGACAATAATGTCTCATGCTCCCTGAACCACTCTTTCACAATCTGAGCCCGATGAATCCTGGCATTGTCATCCTGAAATATGCCCAATGTGCCATCAGGGAAGAAATAATCCATTGCTGGAAAAACCTGGTCATTCAGTATTATTCAAGGAGGCAGCTGACCTCATATTTTGGGAACATAACATTGCTGAACCTAGACCTGACCAACTGAAGCAACCCCAGATAGTAACACTGCACAAAATCCAGACTTTTTTTTTTGCCCAGGCAACGTATAAACATACATGAAAAAATCTAACCTTTATTTTAGTCAAACATTCATTCAAAAACATCTGAAAACTGATAGCATATTCTGCAGAAAACGATTTATATAACCAAATAATATTTAAAGCACAATGAAAATTGGTCTGAGAACGGGACTGCGGGCACCGGGAGCCAATAAAGCACAAGGCGGTGCTCGAAACTTGTTTCAGGCCACTGGTGGCTGATCGGGGAGGTGTATATGTTGCTTACAGGAGGAGAGCACAGGAAGGATTTCCCCAGTGTGGTGATGCTCATTCAAAGCACATTGAGTGCCGGAGGTAAGGAGGCGACATAGTAACCGATAGAGTTGTAGTATTTAAATCGTAGCGCCACCCTCTGGTTACATAAAGTGGTGCAGCAGGCTGTGTGTGAAGCTAAGTCTGAGCGGTTGTGTGTATCTTCATCTTTTCTACAGCCCTGAATCTAGACAAGTGTGTTCTCTAGTTTTAACAACTCTCTTATTTCTAGTCTCCTGCAGCGTCAATGGAAACCCTGGTAGGGAGGAGCAGAGAGGCATGTAACCGGAGGCTTCAGACCCATTCAGAAGCAGACTGAATATAGTTGTGCCGGGTTTGATAAAATGAAGATGCAACTTAATTGATGTAAAACCAAAAGCCAAGCTGCAATAACTGCTGAATAGCCCAAGCAATTCATGGACTTTACTTCTTCCCTGGGACTGTTTGTACACTAGATCTCCATCCAGCCTGCAAAACATCAGGATCTACCCCACTGTCTGATTGACAGCGGGCTCTGCTTCCCTAGAGCCTCCTTCCCTGTCTGTCCCTCCAATGAGCACCGGAGGATCAGAGAGGGGAGGGGGGAATCCCTTCAGGGAGAAGTCGTGAGCCGAGCGGTAAGTGGTTCGTGGTCGCTCAGCTCTCGATCTACAGAGCTGGCGTGAGACAGCTGCAGTGTCAAATGCCGGCTCTAAGTATTGGGAAGACTACATTTTACTCTCCCAATACTTCTCCTTTAAGGAAGACATGTTCCATCCACTGCACCAAGAAAGATCTGCTCTCGAGGGGGAGAGCTCTCACACATCTTTCAAGAGACAATTTAGTAAATCTGGGTTTCTGCAGATGAACGAAAAAAACCTTTAAAAAGCAAAATATACCAAAACGGAATAAAAGGAAAAGAAAATCCTACCCAAAAGCCACGGCGCCCGCTATCGCCAACCCGAGCGCTGCCGACTTGCCACGACCTCGAGCCGCCGTCAGGGTGACAGTGCTGCGGAGGGTCTTCTCTGATATCGCCTCTATGAACTTCAGTACAGCCTTGGCCTGGGGAGAGGAGGAATGCCGGAGAAAAAACAAATTGGTTTATTCAAGCTCCACATATAAATCGTCACATCATGAGAAATATCGGCATTATTCATATCAGTGGCTCAAACTGCCCAAAAAACAGGTGTACATGAAACATGATAAAGAGCACCTGTCTATTTACAGTGCACCTTACACTGGAAGCTGTAATGTAAATCTAAAGTCGGATTTACCTGGTCCAGCGTCTTACAGTTTTCAACCAGAACCCCAACCGGCTGCGTGTCCTGGAGACTGAGCTTCACGTCCTGCAGCTCCTGCTCCTCCGGGGTCAGGCTACTCTCCTGAAAATAAGATATGATTACAAATTGATAAAGATACTGCTGAAACGCCATACAAGCCCAGAATATACTATACCCAGAATAACCGCTACCTTATAACAAACACAACATATAAAATGACAACGAAATAAGAAAACTGCAGAATAAAAATTTAATTGTGATTTACTTCTAACTTACACAATATCCTTAAAGTGTATCTACACCCCCAAAACAAAAATTAATATATTGCAGCTTCCAAGTCCTTAGATGACGTATATTGGTTTTCTTTTTTTAGGATTTGCCTTGTATTTTCCCCTGACAATCATATAAAGAACTCACATCATTTCCTTTACAGTGCAGGAGTCTCCACTGTAGCTATGAAGGGAGCCACTGTTGCCACCCAGGCTACACTTCAACCATCAGTCCAACCCATCCAGCACCATAACCCTTTATTGCCACAGAGGATGGGTTCACAGAGCTACCATATTATATAGTTTAAGAAATTAATAACCGGAACATTGCTAATAAACCAAAAACGTCTTTAACGCAGTCATGAGGTTTACTGGCTGCATGCTGACTTAACTGGACATAAAACATGTCTGCCTTTTTTCATCTCCTTTACTTTGGGGTTGATGGGTTGTTAGTTTGTGCATCTACAATACAAAGGAATTGATGGCATTTGTAGTTCACAATAGATAACCTTGTTAATGCTTTCAGATCAACTGACAGGAAAGTTACAAGGTCACGCCATTTCTGACAATGCCAACAGGTAATAAGCTTTTTAATAAAATTCTCCTTTATCTCCGTATTATTTTTAGTTAGTCCTAATTAACTCCCTTTTCTGCCCTTTACCCGGTTCATCAGAGAACGTTTTCTGCCACCTCTGCCATGTAGTAACAAGGAGAGTCATATGCCCCCTCGTGTCCAGAGTACTGGGAACTGAGCAGCAGGGGAGTTAGGGGAAGAGAAGTATTACTGGTGAGGCTTGCCTTTAAAGAGACAGACACTGTCATCTGGCCTATTTAGAGCAAAGTGACAGTATCTATGTAAAGTGCTCCATAGACCAAGTTATACTCGCCTTACCAGTGCTCCCTTGTGGCTCCTTCCTCTGTCCCAGATGGGGATAATACCCGTTTCAGGGTATGGGGGAGCAATGATTGGCTGCTAGAACTGTGACAGTGCTCAGGTTTAGCAGCCAATCATTAAGCTGAGCACTGTAACATGACCAAGGGAGTAACATCACCGCTCCCCTTGGCTTCCGGCACTAGGAATTTTAATAGTGACAGAAAGAGTGGGAGCACTGGCAACATGTGCACCAGGGGTTCAGCCAGGCCCTTTACAAGGACACGGGTACGTCGTCCTGAATGGTGAAAGTGACAGCATCTCTTTTACATTAATCTATTTCTCTGCTGTGCATAGACAAAAACAGGTTCACTTAAAGGTGCACGCTGCAAGAACCAGAAGTCAGGCTAAAACCTACAAATTTGGGCACAAGGACGAGTCGCACACTATGCTGACTTCTTTGAGACTTCCCCCGAACACATCTTTCCCCTTTAAGCAGACACAGTACTATAGAGGTTGTAAGATTTTTCTTAGTTGCCCACTTACCTGTGTCTTTGGTGGAATCTGCTTTATGTTGGCAACGTGGCTGGAAATAGGCAGGATATTCAGCTGATCATCAATCACCATACAGTTCTTACAGGAGGTCAATGATAATATAAACCTGTGGGAGATCGTAAGTATATCAGTGCACAAAATTAAATGAACAAATGTGCCAAAGGTTACAGATATACGACACATGAGTAAGAGAGGAGCAGGACAAAGCATGGTACAAAAAGAGAGAATAGCAAGACATAAAACACTGCACAGTAACAGAAGGAAGCTATGAAACATTGTACAGTAAGAGAGCAGCAAGGCAAAGCATTGTACAGTAAGAGCAGCAGGACATAAAGCATGGTACAAAAAGAGAGAACAGCAAGACATAAAACACTGCACAGTAAGAGAACAGCAAGATATAAAATACTGAAATCCAGAACAGATCATCTACCTTTCATTAAAACGTCCCACAACGTCCTGATGTGCTTCTGTTCTGTAGCGGGAATGAACATCCTACAGAATGAGAACAAGGAATGAGTTGCTGCACAAAATGATTTCCTTACTGACAGAAACGCTGCGGTGCCCCAGGCCCTGACATACATACCATGGTCATGGTGTACAGCTGCTTGAGGGAGCTCATACTGCGGAGAAGAAGCACTACAAGTCCACCACCTTCTACCGTCTCTACAGTACGAGCCAACAAGTTGGGAGTCAGAGCCTCAAAATCCTAAAAAGAAAAAAAGACTAACCGTAACAATCCTCCAAGAACGTGACAGACAGACACAGGTGACATGGGACTGATGCAACCGACGACGCCTGCTTTCAACGCACTGTGAATTGGTTCTTACGGCCCGGGTATGTTGCTTATGACTTAGAGCGCATTTGCCCTTTTTCAAATTGGAGAAAACCACATTATATGTTAATGTTTCCTGCCAGCGTGACACCCGCTCCCCTCATTTAATGCCCTGCCATCAAAGGGCCCGGAGGTGAGGTAAATCTACCCAATGGGGTCATGGGCTGCAAGAAAAACTGAAGCAGACATAAAAGCAAGACGCTGGGCCCGGCTTTTTGGGCCATAGAAGAAAAAGCTTTTGTTCGGCCACAAAGCAAAGGCCTTCCCAGTAACGAAATTCACATTTATGCCACACACACGTGTCAAGAACCCAGAACTGTATCCTTCTAAGCTACGGATGTAAAAAAGAAGATAACGAAAAACAGCCAACGCATTTTGGGGGCCAAACAATCTCTCCATCAGTGCTAATGAAAGATACAACAAAAACTTTGGCCCCCGAACCGCATTGGCTGTTTTCTGTTACCTTTTTTTTACATCTGTGGATTAATAAAATACAGATGTGGGAGCCGGCAGGCAGTAATGAGAGAGGAAAAGAATGGATTTACATTTCAACAATATTCACTAGACCAACTAGAACATTTCATTGCTTGTGAGGCGTCTTCTTTAATATATATGGCAGCCCCCTAGAATGCAAACAATGCAAAGCATCAAGTAATTAAACAGTGAAGTGTACCCCCATACACGGGAGGGAACACCATTTTGTCTATTTTGCAACTCCTGAGGAACTTTGTCCCTCATGAATGATAAACTCACAGGTAGGTGAATGGCCTGAGAGTGACAGGGAGAAGAATCTAGGTAAGAGACATACGTAGAGTGCACCCACAGAGAGGAGGGACTGCAGTCGTCCGGGGAGCAGCTTCAATCGGTTGAGTAGAAGACATACCTGTAAGACGCACATGCCGTAAGTGTTCCCCAGAATCTTGTGGGTCTCGTTATAATAACAATAGCGGATGTTGGTGGCGGCAATAAACAGCTCAAACGGGTCGTCCTCCTTTATGTTCAGCGTGCCGCTTTTTATTCTTTTCTGCAGTTTCCTCATTTTCTTCTTCCGGTTACTGCGAAATAAAAGGGATCGTGTCACACAGCAACTCCTCAGAGGCGGGTTAGTGGTAAAGTAATAAAAACAAGGCACTGTACAATGCTTCCCTATTGAACAATTCCATCATGGTGTGACAAGGGTTTACAGGAGGCTTTGGGCAGGACTGCAGCCTCTTGCTGCTTGTTCTTTGCTGGCCAACTCCAAAGATTAAGAAGAATGAAGCTCGGGAGAGGAAGTCAGAAATGTACGTAACTAAATTAATTTGTAAATGTTAAACACGCTGGACAGTATACTGACGGTTGCTCATTCTATGGTTACGATCATTTGTATACACCTACAAATGACAATTAGGCCCCGTTCACATTGAGCGAATTATCGCGCGGTAATTCCCACGATATCGCGGCTATTTACCGCGCGATATCGCTCTTCAATGCATCTCAATGGGGCAAAGGGGCCTGCTGTTGCGAGTCGTGTGTCGCTACAGCAGGACCCTTTTTGGAGCGGATTTTGCCGCGATTCTCGCTTGCTCAATGCAAGCATTTGCGCGATATCGCGCAAAATGCAAAACACGCGATTTGCGAATCGCGCAATGTGAACGGGGCTTTAGAGTGACAGTTGTGCAGATCATGCATGCACTGTCATGTTACACATGCATTGTAATATGCCTTTAAATATTATTCGCCTTCTCTGTCTCTGGAATTGTCTCTACCCCTCCTCATAGTGAAGGTTTCACTCAGTGTAGATAGTTCCACCCGTCTTCCATTATGTTCCAGTCTGCTTCTCAGCTTGCTGGCTGAACAAGAGAGAATCAATGGATTCCCCCATCCAGGCTAATCAGTATGGATGGAGGAACCTCTACTGATGGCTATTGTACTTAGCAGCCACAACTACCACAGCTGCCTGAATACCTGAACTGTGACATCATCTGATAGGATGTTTGGTTGATAACTTTCCACTCAATCAAATTTTAGATGAACTTTTGATTAGTCGGGTGATGCTTGCAGCGCCTCCACTGCTTAAAATCTGGCCTATGCAGCGGGAATCAAATGAAAATTCAAGCCAATTCCAGCGTAAATCTAGAAAAAGGTTTGGACTTTAATTATACTTTAAAGCCAGAGTTTCCTCCTTTCTGCTCTCATCAGCACACTGATAAAATTAAATCTTTTGTTGTTTTCATGATCTTATTTTAGGCACCGTGAGAAGCTCACAGTGTGCAGTGAAATCAGAGTAAGTAATTGTAGTCCAGGAGAGGAGCCGCTACAATTGTGCAAGGCTGAAGGGAAGACCGGAGTTCAATTTTAATACCTTAGTGCAAAAAGGAGCCGCTGAGCACAGACAGACCAATGGAAGCTGACGTTTGTTATGTATTATACAAGTTTGGATATGTTACCTGCTGAAGCCCAGCTCTTTCTTGTAACACCATAGTACAGAGGGCCGAGCTCTGACTGCAGCTTTGGAGAGCATGTGATGGAGAATGACCACCTGCGGAGAAGAACACTGTTACATTACAATCCTACAAGGCAATTGACACATACCATACAATACACATCGGGGTTTAATTATAAATCTGCAAAACCATTTACCCTGCAAATCGCTGAGAATGTTCATTCTGTGCGAATAGAGGCAAAAAAGAGCATTCTTAGTACATCTTCACTAGGTCAAATGTAACCTAATACCACATTATGGTCACCAGATGGGAGTGGAGGAGCATAAGAAATGTCCTATGCTCCTCAGCTCCCTCTAATGGCCATAATGTAATATTACATTTGATTTGAAAAGAAAATATTATTGTACAGGATTTATATGGCGCCAACAGTTTGTGCAGCGCTTTACAATATAAGGAAGACATTACAATCACAATACAACACAAAATGGTAAGGAGGGCCCTGCCCTAGGCCTACCATGTTACCTCACCCCCTGGCTGTTCTATCCTTGTGTCTCCATCTGCACTACCCAGCAAGAGAGGGACTGAATCCACCGCTTCACCCCACCTAGGGGGTTACTTGCAAACGCTCACCCTGCCACAGGTGAGTTCATTACTTTTACACTAGCTTCACTCCGCGCCAGGTAGTGGCACTTCCACTTTCCAATTTTGTTTTTCACAGTACACATTTTGGACACCCCGATCCGAACTTAACGGAAGCTGCACACCCGCAATAAGAAAGAGAACCCCGTTTTTAACCAACTCTCCAAATCCCTCACGTTCCAGCCACAACCGGTGCACTCACCCAGCACATCTGGTTACCCTCGCCTTCCCCCTCCCTACCCCTGACGAGCGCTACACACGGGGCAAAACTCTTCCAATTTTTCATTGCCAACTTGTGTTAGAAGGTGCAGGTGCCAGGGACGGCATCCTTATCCTTACTTCACTACATTTTTAAGTAGACCTTTAGCCCCTTTAAACTAAAATTCACATCAGCATGCAACCCTGCTGTTATTAATTTCATTTGAGACTAGGGATGCACGGATACCGGTATTTCGGTATTGAGAACGAGTACCGATTTTTTTCTTTCGCTACTTGCCAATACACAATACCGGATGTCCCATTTAGGAAGCCAGGCAACGTGTAATGACTCGCCACCGTCTTCCTGAAAGCATGGAGCCAGCTCTCTGACCAATCAAGAAGGCGGGCACTGTGTAATGACGCATCACCCAGCTTCCTGATTGGCCCGGGAAACCATCTCCATGCTCCCTCGTCATGAGGTGACGAGGGAGCATGAAGCCGGCTTCCCGACCAATCAGAAAGCCGGGCAGCTCGTCATTACACGCTGCCCGGCTTCCTAATTGGCCGGGAAGCCGGCTCCATGCTCTCTCGTCACAAGTGATGAGAAAGCATGGAGCCGGCTTCCTGATACCGGAAGTATTGGGATAGGCATCGAAGCAATTGGGCGAGTATGGGTACTCGCCCAAATACTCGGCATTGGCACCGATACTTGTATCGGTGCATTCCTATTTGAGACTATTGGAATGCTTTCTTTTCTGCACTGAGGGCGCAGTTTTATTTTTACTTGAATACCTACAGTACCGCTCATTTGTCTGCCTAAGCAGAGTTATCAGCGTTACAATTAAAAGACTAAAAATCAACAGTTCCAGGAGCCTCGAACCTTCCGGCCTACCCTCTCCACACTATGCTATGACTGTTTCTGCTGCAAGTGAACAAATCTCCCAAGATCAGCTGTATAAGCTTCTGCATAATAAACCCTCTGGCAGGCTTTGCTGGGTAGTGGCTTTCACAGGGATCTTGGGAGATTTTAGTCTACTTGCAAAGGTGACAACAGAACGGAAACACGGTGACAACAGTACCTGGGGAGAGGGGGAAGTTCACATGCCTGGAAGTGTTGAAAAATCAGTCATAACAGATGCTTTTCAATCTCTGCTTTAAATATGTTACCACTGTAGCAGCCAAATTGACATCTTGTTTTATATTTGTTACATGTTCCTATTCACATTGCGTAACTTATATAAATAATAAATGATATAAAGGGAGTTCTTCCCGATTTGCCGAGTATCAAAGGCGGCAGCCCCATAACACAAACAGTGCAGGTCACATGACCTATCATATAACTAAATGCCATTACCTGATCTTTCCCATAATCCCCCACAATCACAAAGAGATTTCTGTGTTTCTCGGCAATTCCAGGAGACAACAAATGTTTAATGGTTATCTCCAAATAGAAAAATAGATCACATCATATCTAGAGCAATATACAGCGATCACGGCGACTGGCTGGGTGGAGAAGTAAGGCAACAATGCTGGCTATACCATGGTCGGATTTCTGTTGAGTCCTGCAGGAGCTCAACAAGTGTGCAGGCCCATTAGGACCCGTCTTGTTAGGGAAAATAAAAATAAAATATGATCAACTTGAGCAGCCATTCCAAAAAATGTCTTCCAATCAGCTGCAGTCACTGGATATTCTGACAGCAGCACCCCTGCCTCTATCAGAATACAATAGCCCAGTGGGGGTGGGGATTCCTTCACGCTGTTGGTTTGGAGAGAGTGGGAAATGTTTAAAACACTGGTCAGTTTTCTTGCTGCTCACTGTGCCCGGAGAGACTTCCTTTCACTTTCTGTCCCTTCTCAGTTGTCTCCAGGATCCGTGTCCCCATTGGAAGATTCCTCCTCTATTGTTGTTCTGGAGACAACTGTATTTTGGATTTGCCATCACGGTGATAATGGTCACCAGCGAAAGGGAAAATGAGATGCCGGATGCAAGATTCGGTGTGCCAGTTAAATTGTCTGGGCACAGCAGCTCCAGCTCGGCAGCTCTCCACAAAGCAGGGGCACTCCTTCAAAGGGAGTGGGGTGACACCCAGAATTGAGAATCCGTGCTTGCACAGTCTAATGAGAGCTCCAAATAAATGGCCCAGAGTCCAAAATCATTTAATGATAAAAACTGGTGCAAGATAACACAAAACAGCCAACACATTTCAGGGGGTCATACAATCTCCCCCTTCTTCAGTACTGAAATAATAATAATACAAAGGAAAGGCGAATAGGTACACCGTATAGAATGCTGAATTCTAAATTGGTATAAGAAGTACAAATATCCAAAGTCCATTCTACATTCTAATAAATGGTCACCAGGACACACAAAGACTGTAAATCTCCCCAACAGGGACACAGACAGCAATAAGAACATGGCTGGGGTTACATCCCTTCCCCACCCCTTAGATACCCATAAGAGACCAGCAACTATTATAAGTCATACCGTCACTCTCAAAAGTCACTTTTCATCTTGATTAGCCGCCGCCCCCTTTCCACAATTTAAATGTTTATAATTTCTTGCTCAGACTCCCCAATTACAATTATTCATATAGCGCCAACATATTCCGCAGGGCTGTACAATCGTTTAGACAAGAAAGAAACACTGACAAGCCCGCCCCATCAGCATTCTTGCCTAGGTGAGAATGACACCCACCCTGCTCCAGCTGCACCCCGAGATAATCATGTCAGAGATCCCAGAAGACATCAGCCTGGAAGAGGAAGGGCATGGCAGCGCGCCATCGGGGAGCCGGCTGCAAGAACCCTGAAGGGACAACCGCCTCCTGAAGACATCATAAGAAAAGATGGCGGCACGGGACATGGCGTACAGCAGCAGATCACAGCAAGACAGTGCTGGATTCTCTGGGTATGTATGTTGTTTGACCATAATGCAGCAATAAAGGTAAATAATAATAAAGTGTCAGCACCAATTCAGAGATGATTTGAGGATCTACAGCCGAGTGAACTATTGTTGTTAAAGGAGAACTATGAGGTGAGTGCTTTTCACTCACCTCATAGTTCTAGCCGACTTGTGAAGCCTGTGATCCGCACTCTGACCTGTACACAGATCGCACACTTTACCCCATTACATACCCTGTATTCAGGCAGCCAGCGTCGCTCACATGTACCATGTGCACAGTAAGGAAGGACCAGGGCTGCCCTTCAGTGCCTGACAAATTTCACCGGGGTCCTTCCAGTCAGAGTCGGCTTCGTGACGTCACTTAATAAAAACCGGTCTGCACTCCGGGCGCCATTTTCTTGTAGCCGCCTGCAGTCACTGCTCTGCATGTTAGCCTACTAGAAAATGGCCGACTCTCAGGAACACATTTTCTTTCATGCGTGGCACATGGCTCTGAATGCGTCGTGGTGTTTAAATTTCTTATCATTTTTGTTTTGGATTTTGGACGGTACTAGTGTCGAATCTGCCTGCAATGGTGCCTGGTTCTGGAGCTTTTGATGGAGCAGCTACTAAATTATCTTCAAAGTAAAATGAGCATAAAGAGACTGTGGTGGCATAATAACAATCTTCCAGTAAGCGTTTTTAAGAATCAAGACAAACACATTACTACTTGGTGCTGGTGGTGTCCCCACTCACCCCGATCAGGGCAACTGGTTGTACGCCTTTCAGAGTGTTCAGGTTTCCCACAAAACAGTACAACCAGTGCGCACACGTGCCCAGATATTTCGTAGAGGCCATTCCTCTTCTCCATGGCGGCGCGTCAGACAGCGCAGCGTATATGACTCGCTAGAATGACGTCACAAACACATTGCGGGGAATTTATCAAAATGAGCAGGCAAAATCTGGAGTAGCTGTGTATGGCAACCAATCAGCATCTCTCTTCAGTTTGCTCAGGTAAGATTTAAAGGAGAACTATGAGGTGAGTGAAAAGCACTCACCTCATAGTTCTAGCCGTCCTGTGACAATGAGACTGTCACAGGTCGGCTAGAACTATGAGGTGAGTGAAAAGCACTCACCTCATAGTTCTAGCCGTCCTGTGACAATGAGACTGTCACAGGTCGGCTAGAACTATGAGGTGAGTGAAAAGCACTCACCTCATAGTTCTAGCCGTCCTGTGACAATGAGACTGTCACAGGTCGGCTAGAACTATGAGGTGAGTGAAAAGCACTCACCTCATAGTTCTAGCCGTCCTGTGACAATGAGACTGTCACAGGTCGGCTAGAACTATGAGGTGAGTGAAAAGCACTCACCTCATAGTTCTAGCCGTCCTGTGACAATGAGACTGTCACAGGTCGGCTAGAACTATGAGGTGAGTGAAAAGCACTCACCTCATAGTTCTCCTTTAAGAATGAGACAGAGAAGCTGATTGGTTGCCATGCACATTGCTCCAGATTTTGCCTGCTCCAGTTTTGATAAATTCCCTCATTGTTTATCCTGCAGATTTAATTGATTCTGGCAATGCCTCAGCAACGGAGTTACCCGGTATGCCGACCACATATGTGCATTAAACATATTCTAGGCATATTTACCTGGAAAAATCATCTAAAATGCCTGAGACTGCTGCCGGGTGCCGCCATTTTGGATGTGATGTCAGCAGCCTCAGCAGACTCAAAGCTTTTACTTGTGTAACACTATAGGAGCATTTTTCAGTCCAGTGTTCAGTCATAGCACCCATCAAATGTATGAAAAATCTCGAGGCACCCGAGTCTAACATGTAATGAATTTAGGACGGGGGACCTCACACAGAAGCAAAAAAAAAAAATGGATCCACCTTCAGATCTGCATTTCCCATTACATTAGAGGACCCCTTTCACAGGGTCCTCCCTTCACTTTAAAAGCCCCCCATTCACAGATTGCCCCCACCACCTCAGTTTAAGCATTTGATATGTTTTCTATTTCCTATTGTGAATAAAATACGGCTTTATGAGATTTGCAGATCATTGCATTCCGTTTTTATGTCGACTTTACACAGCGTCCCAACTTTTTCGGAAATAGGGCTGTACATCAAGAGTCCCCTTCCACAGAGAGCCCTCCTTTCACATCAGGAGCCACGTGTGCAGAAGCTTGGCAGAGGCAAACGTCCGCCCTTTTCTGGATTAGCACCATTCATTTTCACGCATGCCCGCAGCATGGAAAGGCGGGAACCTGTGAACATTTCCAGGCACCCCTCAGAAAGCCAGACGTCACCCTGGCTGGGAAAGGGCGCACTAACCTGGAAATTACTAAATGTGGTACTTTGAAAAGCCAGTATAAAAAAATTAGTGAAAAAAAAAACAAAACACTTTCAGGTTTAACCAATCATATTTTAGCCTGTTAACCCTTTGTCGTCCATGTACTGTACCTGAGGGCATGGCAGGGGTGTACTCATTATCTGCATTATGATCTCTTTCCGAGTAATAAGATTGGGAAACAAAAAAACAGTCCCCCTTTTTACTGAGGGGAGTGGCATACACGTCCATAGAGCATGCATGCCATCTCAGGCCTCAGATTTCGGGTGACCAGCAGACAGATAAAAAGAAAGCCTACAGGACTTCACGATTATGGCTGGAGCCTCCATGTGGTTTTCCTTCCTTCAGATCGCCTAGCCCAGTGATGGCGAACCTTGGCACTCCAGCTGTTTTGGAACTACAAGTCCCATGAGGCATTGCAAGGCTCTGACAGCCACAACTCCCAGAGGCAGATGCATGTTGGGATATGTAGTTTTGGCACAGCTGGAGTGCCAAGGTTCACCACTACTGGCCTAGCCTCTGAGGTTTGGCAGCGGATAATGGTATTTTGTACAGCCAATAAACATCAATTGGTGCGCACACTTCCCGAGCCCCCAGGAACCCACAACAATGCATTCGTATACAAACATTT
This sequence comes from Nanorana parkeri, assembly GCF_000935625.1. NCBI lineage: Eukaryota > Metazoa > Chordata > Amphibia > Anura > Dicroglossidae > Nanorana > Nanorana parkeri. The sequence goes on from NW_017307566.1 coordinate 106,536, forward strand.
CCATTTGTTTTTGCGATAACCGTGCTTATGTTCTGGTTATAAAGAAAATTGTTTTACCTGCCAAAGGGTTTATGTTCCTCTCCACCCAGTTCTGAGATGAAAACTGCTCTGGCAGCAGACCCAATATTACTCTGCTGCAGTTAAGGAACACCTACAGGTCTTGTCTCGCCCCCAAGTCTGTGATTGGACAATGAAAAAGCAAGCAGCAGACTGATGAGATCCTCTCCCTGGCGCTCAGCAGTCTCCTTCTAATACCATATTCCTTGTTAGGACATGAGCATTGCAGCAAACAGACTGGCTTCTTGTGCCGCTTCGCTCTTCCCCAGTCGGAGCTCTGCTGCATAGACACTGTAAGAGGCTAATACCAAGTCAGATTCAGGTAAACGGTTTTCCAGTTTTGATAAATTCCCCTCTTCGTGTTTGTCTATACTGTAAAAGAGGAAATGCCCTGCACAAATAAAGCACAATCTTCTTCTCAATGTTGTGTCATTGGTATTTGTTTGAGTCCATTGTGGGACATAGGAAGTCTTACACCTTTCAGTTATAATGCTGAACAAATGATGCAGCAGGCTAGTCCATTGTGCTGAAATTTCATTGCAGCAACTCAAAATGGTGCTCATTAGTTTGTATGGCCCCCATGTGCTTGTACGGATGCCTGACAACTTCGGGGCGTGCTCCTAATGAGACGGCGGATGGTGTCCTGGGGTATCTCCTCCCAGATGTGGACCAGGGCATCACTGAGCTCCTGAACAGACTGAGGTACAACCTGGCGGCTTCGGATGGCCCGAGACATAATGTCCCAGGGGTTTTCTATTGGATTCAGGTCAGGCGAGCGTGGGGGCCATTCAATGGTATCAATTCCTCCATCCTCAAGGAACTTGCTGCATACTCTCGCCACGAGGCCAAGCATTGTCGTGCACCAGGAGGAACCCAGGACCCACTGCACCAGCGTAGGGGTCCAAGGATTTCATCCAGATACCGAATGGCAGTCAGGGTGCCATTGTCTAGCTTGTAGAGGTCTGTGTGTCCCTCCATGGATAAGCCTCCCCAGAGCATCACTGACCCACCACCAAGCCAGTCATGCTGAACAATCTTACAGGCAGCATAACGTTCTCCATGGCTTCTCCAGACCCTTTCACATCTGTCACATGTGCTCCTGGTGAACCTGCTCTCATCTGTGAAAAGCACAGGGTGCCAGTGGTGGACCTGCCAATTCTGATGCTCAATGGCAAGTGCCAACCGACCGCCACGGTGCCGGGCAGTGAGCACAGGGCCTACTAGAGGACGTCAGGCCCTCAGGCCACCCTCATGAAGTCTGTTTCTGATTGTTTGATCAGACATTCACACCAGTAGCCTGCTGGAGGTAATTTTGTAGGGCTCTGGCAGTGTTCATACTGTTCCTCCTTGCACAAAGGAGCAGATACCGGTCCTGCTGATAGGTTAAGGACCTTCTACAGCCCTGTCCAGCTCTCATAGAGTAACTGCCCGTGTCCTGGAATCTCCTCCATGCTCCTGGGACTGTGCTGGGAGATGCAGAAAACCTTTTGGCAATGGCACATATTGATGTGCCATCCTGGAGGAGTTGGCATGCCTGTGCAACCTCTACAGGGTTCAGGTATCGCCTCATGCTACCAGTAGTGACACTGACTCTAGCCAAATGTAACACTAGTGAAAAACAGTCAGAAAAGATGGAGGGGGAGTCAGTAGCCTCCACCTGTAAAAACCATTCCTGTTTTGGAGGTTGTCTCATTGTTGCCCATCTAGTGCACCTGTTAATTTTATAAACACCAAAGCAGCTGAAACTGATCAACAAGCCCCTCTGCTACATAACTGACCCGATCAATATCCCAGGAGTTTCATTGACTTGATGCTATACTCTGATTAAAAAAAAAAAGTGTTCCTTTAATTTTTTTTGAGCAGTGCACTTAAACAGCTATCATAGGGTCCAATTTAAAGGTGCCCACACACCTTGCGATAATCACAGGAAATCACGCCATCGTACGATTATCGCAAGGTGTGTGGAAGGCGTGCGACCGTTTCTACTGTACAGTAGCACGACTTTTGTCTTTCGAGCATGTTTGAAAAGCAGGCGAGAATCGTACGATTTTCGGCTGGTTTGTAGCATGATAGTGAGATAAATGCTGCAAGCACACACTGCCCGTTCAGCATTGCGGTCATCGGAAGCCCGCCACTCAGCGGGGCGTGCCTGCAATGATCGCAAGTACGATCTGCCTGTCCAAGATGGGCAGATCGTACGTTTTTTTTTTAATTACCTTACAACCATTGCAAGACAATGGTCTTGTGATGGTTGTAAGGTGTGTGTGTGTGTGTGTGTGTGTGTGTGTGTGTGTGTGTTTGTGTGAAAAATGTGTGTGTGTGTGTGTGTGTGTGTGTGTGTGTGTGTGTCCAGCTTTAAGGTGCCCATACACTGTGCAATTATCGTACGATAATCGCAGAGTGTATGGAAGGCGTGCGACCGTTTCTACTGTACGGTCACACGTCTTTTGTCTAACGAGCATGTTTGTGGCATGCTCAGGAGACAAATGCCGAACGGGCCGGTGTGCCGACAAATGCTGCACACGCACACTGCCCATTCAGCATTGCAGTCATCGGAAGCGATGATCGCAAGTACGATCTGCCTGTTCAAGATGGGCAGATCGTAAAAAAAAATTAAAAATTACTTTACAACCCTCGCAAGACGAAAGTAAAGTGTATGGCCACCTTTAGTCTAAAATAAACTAGGAATCTGATTAGTCACTAGGGCAGGTTCTCTGCTTAAAAGGAGAACTATGGGGTTAAGTCTTTTCCCCATAGTTCTCCTTAGGGTAACGGGAGGACACAAACTAGCGTCCTCCCGTCACACTAGGCTCAGTATACCGCGAGCTGCTGCTCGCGGTATACTGAGATGCCGCAGCTGAAGCGGATCCCGACAATTATGTCTGGATCCGCCCAGCTGCATGAGTGACAGCTGGCTCTGCCTATCCAGAGGCAGCTGTACCCGCCCCCTCCCCCATCCGTTCCAACAGTCAGCGCTGGCAGATCGGAGCGGGGAGAGGGGAATCCAGCCCCTCCCCTGTCACGGCAGAGAGCCGTGACAGGATCGAGAAGTGAGCGAACGCCGGTATGTGTTCACTCACCTCCCAATCTACTAAGCCGACCTGTGACAGTCTCATTGTCACAGGTTGGCTAGAACTATGAGGTGAGTGAAAAGCACCCCCCTCATAGTTCTCCTTTAAGTAAAGCCCACTGTGGGGTACTTCACTTTAACTCCAATTTCCTTTTGCCCGTTTCCATTAATAAACGACAAATGAACACAGGACCCACATCCATTGCAACTAGAAACATTCACTCCACACAGCCACTTTATATAAACACGTTTTTATTTGCCTCTGTTCCAAACAATTGATCTTTTAAATGCTGGGCTACTGGTTTCCCTCCAAGGGGATACAAACCATAAAAATGGCAGTTTAAAAACGATCCAAACCATGAGAAGACGGGGGCCCCTTGGCAATTCTGTAGCAGAAGTTCTGTGGCTTATCCAACATGGAACTACTAAGCGCAGGGAACTTATAATCCATTTGAATGTACACACAAACCTTTCTAGTATGTCCTTCAAATGATCCTATAACGGATGATTACGTTCTCAAGCTGGGAAACGAATGAAAGAGTCTGATCCCAAATGATAGAGAGATGGAGCACAATATCAGTGCAGGCCCGAGGCATGGCAGGATAGACATATCAATCCTGCTGCCACATATATAGTTGGTCAGGAAAGTAGGCCTAGTAATGCCCAGTATATTCTGATCATTTAAGGATTCAGGGTCTAAAGTGGGTCCATATTCATTCCCAGCTTAAGCCCTAAGTGGTTAATTACAAAGGCAGAAATTCAATAGTTAACCGGAAAAACTTAATGAGAAAAACCATTTGAGTGTCTCGTCCTTCATGACCAGGAAAGCTGCCACGGGTTCTTTACTGACGTACAGAAGAACGTGCAGCATTACGAGTGATAGAAGTTTTTACATATCCAGGTAAAGAGTAGAGGCTGACAACTGTAATCTCATCTTAAACCAGGCAATAATAAAACAGTCCCTTACACAGATATCCTGGCAAGGGGGGGGGTAAAAAAACAAAACAAGTTAACGCTTTTAAACACCAGTAGGTGGGCAAGCCTTCCTTCCAACGACTTAATTGACTTGTTGACTGTTCATTTGTGGCATCCCTCGCATAGGTCTTGGGGGCCCTCCGCGACCTGAAAAACGAAATAGCCGGCTTTAAAAACTAAGGAACGTAATATAGCTTCTTATGTAGGTAACCGCCTTTGCTCGCTCGTCTAGAGGCCTAAAAATGTATGTTTGACCAGTGCCAAGAGTGGCACAAGGAGTTCTAAGAACAGGAGGATAACAAAAACCCATGTGCCCTGCTAGTCACTTACATGGCGGCACACTACTTTTTTTTTTTTAAAGCACTCTGAAATTGCAAGTTAAAAATAGTGTATGTACACCTGCAAAACTAGGAGCCTTGTGACTTTGAGGGCCCGGTCAAACCAATTGCGGTGCGTTCGAGACTGGTAGTTGCTGGAACGCACAGCAATCACTAAACTTCCCCCTTCATTCTGGGGCGGGAGGGGGCGTGGCAGTGCATTGAAGTCAATGGCACCTCAGCCACACACTCCCAGTGCGATCAGACGTGTGGCAAAACATCGAGTATGTTCCGGTCCAATGCGAACGCAAAAAAAAAATGCCATAGACTTCAATACACCGCCACGCCCCCCTCCCGCCCCAGAACGAAGGGGGAAGTTTAGTGCGCGATTGTTGTGCGTTCCAGCAGCTACCGCTCTGGAACGCGCCACAATTGGTGTGGACAAGCCCTCAAGTTTTCCAGCAAGTCATAGTAGCAGGATACAAAATTTTCTATGACCTCTTGGCTTGATCTCTGCTGGCTCCTCCCTTTTAGGAGGCAGAGACGATCACAAGGAAACTGGCTCTTGCCATGTCCTGCCTTCTGAATCATTGACAGCTGCATGTGGAGAGCAAGCAACAAGTGACTGATTAAAAGAGCAGAAGGCAGGCAGGACCGGGGTGGGCATAGAACTCCCTTACTAGATGCCCAGTTCCCAGCCCTCCAGAGAGCATTCTATAGAGCACAGATGGGCAACTTGGCCCTCCAACTGTGCTTTAACTACAAATCCCAACATACCTCTGCCTCTGGGAGTCATGTTGGTAATGGTCAGTCTTGCAATGCCGCATGGGACTTGTAGTTCCACAGCAGCTGTAGGGCCAGAGTTGACCATCCCTGCTTTAGCGGAAATGATTACATCACTTCTCATGCGGTTAGAACCAAGGGTGGTGTTCCACTCATTCTGAAGAGATGTAATGCAACAGGGTCTGCGAGATGGGTTATGGAACACAAAAATATGGCAAAATATGGATAAAGCAAAAACAAAAAAAGGTAACAGAATTCACAATTCTTAAGCTTGAAATTTCAGAGATACATTTAAAATGGAAAAATAAAAATGAAGTGAAGAGCAATAAGTAAACTTTATACACGGCTTTAATGGGGGACCAAACAACGCCATACAAGACAAACCGGATGTTTATTTACCGCACAGATTTCTAGGCACGTTTTTTTTTTAACCTCAGCTATAGGAAGAAATAAAGCAGAGGGGCAAGAAAGGTGTGGATACATTTTGCTATTTAACCATGTCTACGACTTCTTTTCCCCTCACAGAATAAGGCTTTTAAAAGTAGTTTCCCTTAACTGAGCCTCGGAAGAAGAAAAGTTGGAGTAAGCGGCGAAGCGACAGACAAGTTCAGAAGCTCTAATGGCACACCAAACATTCACTCGTTCAGACACATACGGAAGACAGAAGTCAGGAAGAAGCTTATTCATACACAATAGTATCTCGCACATCTCTTACATAAGATACATAGAGCAAATGGAAGCATATAAGAGCATGTGGGTGCTAGAACTATATCTGGGAGCCGCCTAAGCCCCCCCATGTGACAATTTAGTATAAAGAAAGACACTAGCGGTAAATGTTCAGCTACCACATACAGCACCGAAGGGGAAGTGCTCACCTCTCCATCACCCAGCATCAATTACACAGAAAACCTTAAAAACTTGGAAGCTGCTATCCTGACTCCTGGGCTGTGTATTAGCGGCAATGCTAGCAGTGATGTCAAATGAGAGCAGGAGGTACTTTAAAGGCTGCAGCCTAGAGATCAGAATGACAATTGCTTCTAATGCAGTTATTTTTCTTTGTGGAAGGCTCTCTATGAAGCACTCATACCTAGTGAGTTTCGGGGATGATGGTATCTAAAAGGCAAATCCATCACATCTTCACTCTTCCCCCAGAAAAAGGAGTTTATCTGCTCTGGGGGCTACCACAGCTTGGTCCACCGTAGCTGAGAGTTTCTAAAACTGAGCAGCATTCAGAGTTGTTGTAGCCCCATAGCTGACAGAAGTGAAGAGGGGTAAAAAAAAGCGCCTTACTCCTATATTCACCTGGTGACCCTGTGCTCAGATAGCTACGCTCAACCCACTATATCCATGGAGGGAGCCATAGTTGTCACTATGGACTCTGGTCTACTAACACAGCTCCCCCCTCCTCCCCCCCTCCCCCCCAAACCCCTTACTTCCAATCTCTATTACATAGGAAAACATTCACAGAAGGAATCTAGAAAAAAAACAGATAACTGGTTTAATATATCAGTTCCACAAGGGGAGTTACAGGAAGACTTGAATTCCAGGAAAGACTAAGGCTCCATTCAGGTTTTTCTGCGCGTGTTCGTACACACTAAACAAAAAACCAATGCATTCCAATGTGCACTGTTGGCACAAGGGCGGCGTCCGCGCAATAGGAAAATGCACGTCCCGCAAAAAAGTCCATGTGAGATTTACGGGCAGACTGCACGTTCCACCTATACTAATAGGCGCAAATGTGCGGAATCCATGTGCAGGTTAATGATTTGCGCGTTTTCATGCCACATGCTTTTCTACACGGAAAATGCAAGCGTCGTGTGAATGGAGCCTCAAGCTGGCCATACATTATGTAAATTTTGGCCGGTTCTTCAACAACCAGATGAAATTGGCAGAGGGTGCTGCTGTCGGCACGCTTTTGGCTGGCATCCCTTGATTAGCTGATCGAGGGGGCCGGTGGGAAAATCTTCAGACCAGAGCCGACAGCCAATGAGCTGCTGGCTCTGTTGGGGTATTCCGATAGCGGCTGCTGTGAGAAACAAAGGAAACAGTGGGGATCCCTCGATAAATGCTCGTAAGCGTTGGAGGAAAATCGGTTCTATTTTTTTTTGTTCAGCTCGTGGGTTGGACAAAAACTTAAAAGTGTATAACCAGATTTAGTTATTTGTCTGTACTTGCAGAAAATTTACTTCTGCCTGAAAACAAAAAAAAAAAAAAAGGATGCGACCACCACATCTAAGAATAGGTAAGCTGCAATACATTACTTTTTTGTTTTCTGGTTTAGCTATCCTTTAGAAATGAATGGTGAAACCTAATCTTTCAGGCACAACAGAAGCCAGTGTGTGCCTATCCATTGTTTTACAAAATCAGAGACTAAAAGATTTGCTAAGGCTTACTTCAGACATTGTCCTTAGAGGCTGCATTACCTTTGACCACGCTCTGTTGCCATCAAACATGGTTATAGCAAAATTTGAAAGCAGAGACCAAATACTTTAACTGTTAGATGAAACCGTTTTCACAGCTGCAACTGCCCCAGTCAGATCAAACCTGAAGTATCTGCCCGCCCGACATGCCGCCCCCCCCCATTCCTTTCAGTGGTATTCCATGTTACAAAGCCAAGCCAATGTCAGGCTAGTTGCAAGTGGACTACTGTGCGCAAACTGGGTTCATACTGTTGCCATTGAGGAGTTCAAACCACTGGAATGCACCACACACTAGCAGAGTTTAAGAAACCAGACCACAAAAAAACTCCGCAACCAGCTGCAGTTGACTTAACACAACTTTATTGAAACTCAAGCAACGATTCACAAATTCAGAGTTTTGGGAAGTTTAATAAACGGGTGGGTAAGACAGGTTTTTTTTTTTAAATTATTATTATGCTTTGCTTGCAAAAAAAAAAGTTTTAAAAAAATGTTTATACACTCTCCATGTGGGTGGGGAAAAAAAAAGAAAAAAAAGGCAGCGACAAGTAGTAAAGCTTAAGAAAAAAATAAATTAAAACTTCAAGTTTTCAGGAGAATTCTGTGGTTAAAAAAAGGCGAGTCATTCTAGCGAAAGCAATTTTTTTCCCCATCGAGCGTTACTGCTATTCCGGTGTCTCTACGGATCATGTACAAGAGCTGACCCTCTCACTCAGCACCCAAGTGAGACGAGTTACTATTCCCAAACTGGTGCTGTGGGGTGATTTAGTGTGGCCGATGAGATCTAGGCATGTTGTTACCGAAGGGGAAGGGGGGGCGGGGATAAGAAAAATTTTCCTTCAATTCCTCAGGCCTTTGCCCTTGAAGCCTGTTGGAGCTGATTTAGGAGTGCATCGCTTGAGCATTACCTCGAGGAGCGCCCCGAGGACCTCCCTGTCCGGTGCCACGCTTAAAATTTTGCTGATATCCATCCTAAAAAGAGGAAATACAAGACCGTCAAAAAACAAGTTGCAAAAACACATTCACAGCCTATAAGAAAAAAAAAAAGAAGCCTGTTTACAGACTTCATCAGCTCAAGGTGAAGATTCACACAGCTAAATGACTCACAGCAGCGGGTCACCCCCTTTCCAAAAACTCTATTAGTTAAACTAGCCAGGTGCCAAGCTCTTAACGCCATGCCGTCTTCTTAGCTAACCCATAGGAGTTCAAATCCATTGTTGTGTCTTTTTGTTTTATGAATATTAACACGTAATATAGGATTCCTTATTTGAATCTCCACCATTGGAGCTGACTTTGCACTATAGCCAACAGGCTCAATGCACAAAGCCAACACCAAGATTGCCATCTTTATCATAAGCAATGTTTGTCCTTTTCAGTGAAGTCCAATGACATTTGAAAGTTAGTCACAAGACTGAAATTAGACTGCCTTAGAAAAGGAGAACTATGAGGCGAGTGATTTTCACTCATACTCATAGTTAAAGCCGACCTGTGAAAATGAAACGGTCACGTCGGCTCTATAGATCGGGAAGTGAGCGAGCACACTGTCGCTCACTCACTTCCCGATCACATCCCTGCAGAGAGCGGTGACTGTCAGTTACCACTCCCCACAGGGATTCCCCCCCCCATCCTCCAGCACTGACTGGAGGAACGGACAGAGGAGGGGGTAGGCACAGCTGGCTCTAGACAGACAGAGCCCGCTGTCAATCAGCTAGCTGGATCGTGACAGTATTATCAGGATCCGCTGCTGCCCTCTGTATATAGCTCACTATATACACTGAGCTTTGGGTCACAGGAGGACATTAGTATATGTCCGCCTGTGACCCTTGAGAATTACGGGATAAAAAGGTTACCCCATAGTGCTCTTTTAAGCTGGGGTTAAATGTTTGTAATTTGACAGATTACTATATGAAAATAAATTCTGCCATACTTAAAGCTATAAATTGGCAGAACACTGCAACAAGAAGCCGTCAGAAAGAGGACAATGTGCATCTCACCCGTTGGTAGTTGTTGGTATAGTCTCGTGGTGCGCTAAACTGAGCCTGTGGGTAACCGCTGTTTGGAGTGTTTGAGAAGGCAGGGCGGTAGCCATCATATCCTCCTGCAGAACATGAAGCAGAAAAAGGCAACAAGTTATGCTGGGAACATGATATATTTAAACCATCAATCTTGAAGAGGATTGCCCATCCTTAATGCTGGGTTCACACCTAGGCAACAGCGTTTTATGCTCATAAATAAAATCGTGCATTTTTGTGAGCAGATTGTAGCTCATTGATGTAAATGAGCAAACGCATGTTAAAACGCACACACAGCAAACACCTTTTCAAACGTTTCCTATTGAGTCTATGGGGCCGAAACGAGTTGTAATATGCCAAAAAAAAAAAAAAACTTATCCAGCGACAGGCGATTTGCTTATTGCGACAACGCTCAGATGTGAACAGGGCCATAAAAATGAATGGGATTTTTGGGGGGGCATATTTTCTTTTGAGCGGGCAGAATAAGCGCTACAAAATGCTCACTTTGAACCAGGCCTAATACTTGCCTCTGAAACCATTAGATGGTCCTCTGTAGCCATTGATCATGCCCCTGCCACCCCTCTGCCCTCCTCGGGTCATCCCTCTGTTGTTGTAGAAGGGCTGGTTGTTGCGGGGGAAGCCAGCGTTCTGTTGCGTCTGCTGTTGGTGGCCAGTGGAAGCTTGGTGGGACTGGTCCGATGCTGCATGGTAAGGGTTTACCACTGAAACAGAAGCAAGTCACAGTGAAACATTGCACAGAGGTTACAATACAAGCCGTTCAGGCAAAAGCCCAATTTCAGAAATGGTGAGTCTGTGAGGAGGGTGACAGATGTCACAGGAAGAGAGGGGAAATCTGTTCAAATACATGGCACTGAATGACTGAATATAGATCTATCCCTTTTCTAAGCAAAAGAAAAAATAGGAATTTTGTACTCACCGTAAAATCCTTTTCTCTCCGTTCATTGAAGGACACAGGCAACAGATCGTAGATCCTGAATGGTAGGGTAATATCGCCACCTGCAGGAGAAGGACGCTAGGCACAAAACTAAAGACCAATTACAGCCTAGGGGCGGCCCCTGCCGGTGGCCAAACCCCCCACCTGCTGACAAGTCTCCAGTTTAGTAACAAGCAGTTAGGAGTGTACACCCCATAAAGAGGGCGGGGCCTGTGTCCTTCAATGAACGGAGAGAAAAGGATTTTACGGTGAGTACAAAAATCCTATTTTCTCTCCCGTTCATTGAAGGACACAGGCAACAGATCGATTGGCCACCGGCAGGGGCCGCCCCTAGGCTGTAATTGGTCTTTAGTTTTGTGCCTAGCGTCCTTCTCCTGCAGGTGGCGATATTACCCTACCATTCAGGATCTACGATCTGTTGCCTGTGTCCTTCAATGAACGGGAGAGAAAACACATGTTTTTGGATGCAGTGACACATTAATATACAAACGTTAAAGGCAACCTGAAATAAAGTATGAAGGCTGCCACTACCACACCTGAAAATGGTAGTTGCATAGCAGTGATGCCAAATAATGGGTTCAGTACTTCAAGTCACTGAAACAGAACTAACAGGGGTTATTCACAAAGGGTGAAGAGTTTGGAGCAGGGAGGAGAAGTGAACAATCTAGGACAACATAGCTGAACTGAAAAGTGAGCGGAATTGGAGACTTTCCCAAATCAGCGATGTTGTCCTGGATTGTTCACTTCTCCTGCCTTCTCCAAACCCTTCTGTGAACCACCCCTAAGAGTTCTGACTTCACTTTTACATGCCTGCCTCAGATCATTTACTCCAAGTACCCAAGTCATACAGGTCAGGCAACTAGCATTTTTCAGGTCAGCCTTTGGCTCACCATTAGCACAGGCTTCATTTGAAGCCTTCCAACTGCTTAAAAAAACAGTACAATCGGATGTCATAAGGTGCCATTTGTAAAGATTACAGTTACATCTAGCACAAAATGTTATGAGGAAACTGTAAATTCTCATTACCCGACTGTAGCTGCTCTTGTTGAAGATCGTTTTGTTCCACTTGGTGTGGCTGGCCTGGGAAGGTTTGATTGTAACTGGCCTGGTACTGGTTCTGTTTTAGCGTGTCCGTCTCATTCACAGGAGGGACAGGTGCATTCATATTAAAAACCTAAAGAGGGGGGAAAATATCACATGAATAAGACCAAAGACCACAGACCCATGCTAAGAACTAGAGGAATTAAGTTGTACAATCAAAGCACACAGAACTTCAGCTGAAAAAAATAGCTTCAGGTCGGTTCAGACTTTACCCTAAGGCTTTTTGTTGGCTGAAGACCCAGCTTGTTCCAACCAGGATAGGCAAGATCATCTCAAACCAGTCAGCCCGGTGTATATTCTTTATTACAAAGCAGTACAAAATAATTACACCCCGTGTAGAGTTTGAGGTGATCTTGTACTTTTTACCAGTTTGCAATAAAGAGCAGATTTCAGCCACGCCGCTGTGTGAATCCATCGAATGATCTGTACAACCTAACGCTTCTGACAACAGAATGGTGTCAAGGATGCCCACCGAAATCCTCCATCTTAAGGGCCTGTTCACATGAGTTTCAGGTCCTGATCAGGTCCGGATCTGCAGACATGGTGCTACTGATGCAGTGCGTTTTTGCTGGAGTGGGGCTGTCAGTATGTTAGCTGCAGTGCAGTGCGTTTTTGACTCGTTTGCGTTTCCTGACCGTATAAAATGTGACATGCAGTATTTTTGTCGTAACCTGAACGGACTGCGCATGTGAGAGCTGTAGCCCATAAAACACGTAGGGATACATTTTGAGTGCAGGAGCGTACGGATCAGGTCAGCACGCAAAACTGACGTTGTGTGAACAGGCACTAAAGCCGATGTGAACGTTCTTGATTATATAGGGTTAAACGGCCTCTCCCATATAAAAAATTTAAAGATTGTAAAATAAACAGAAAAATAAACAGAAAAAAAAAGCAGAAGATTGCAGAATGTTGTAGGCCAGACGTGTTTTAAGAGTAATAGCGCAATGCATGAAAAATGTAATGAAGTTAAGAGGCGTGATATGCTTACGGTCTGCATGGACTGGAATGGAGCAGCATTCACATTGATACCACTGCTATGTAGTGGCTTGTTGGACCCAGTCTGGAACACCTGAGGTTGGGAAGCAGCAGGAAGCGATGAGGAAGTTTGCGTTGGATCTGAATTTAGAGATAAAGAGGCCTGGGAAAAAAGAAATGCGATGGTACAGGTTAACCGCAAGGAACACTTAAAATAGAACATTAAAAGTAAATCAACCCAAAAACAAACTATTCACTTCTGGAGAGACTTTCCCCTTTAGGAACACAAGGTTACCAACCTGGATTTGCTCCATGGCTTCTTTCTGGGACCTCTGTTCTGTGGGGTGAGAAGGCTGGTACAACTGTGGAGAGCCGGCAAAGCCTTCACTAGTGGAAGATACCATTGGAACCTTAAAAGCAGAAAATGTGCATCTTGTTAAGAAAAACTGGGCATGAAAAAAGGATTATTGTATTCTCCCTAAATACATTTTTTCCTTTTTTCGAGTAGCATCGAGGGACAAGTACTAAACCTTCATATTATACCGCTGCCTAAAAGTGAGAGCAGGGCTCTTGCACCATCCTCAATTAAGTTGTCAGCAGCTGGTCCAAAGTGACACTGTCCTTCAAGGGCTATGTGGATCAAACACTTTTTACACAACAGTTCTGCAGTCCATGGCTTTAGACAAATTGACCTATGCTTATCAACTGACATGAGACATGCAATAAATGAGACAGGAGGCGTCTAGCAAACAGTCACAGCTGAAATGTTAACGCTACAGCCATCTGCTCCACTCGTTCTATAAGAGAGGGCTGAACCCTGGCAGCAGTCAGATCTCTTTTTAGGTATTTAGATGAGTCAGATGTGGTTTGATAACCCAAGGTCACAGCCAGAACTGAACAAAGGGCAGGGCCCGCCAGAAAACAGAACTCTACGATGGGCTTTCTAGCACTAAACACAGGACAAGCAGGTCATCTTCCAGAAAAGTGCCCCGTTAAAGGGACACTGCCAGATTCACATTTTAAATAGACAATTCCTAACCAAAATCATCACTAAACCAATAGTTTAGGGGGAGCAAAAAACTTGTCAGGAGGTTTCTATTCTCCATACACAAACAGTTGGAAAAGCAAGTGCAAAGGGAAAGTCTTGATGACGTTATGAATTTTAGAACTGATCCAAGGCTGTTAACTGCACTGGTAGAAGCAACAAGCTGATCCCCCATTTTCAGAGTGGCGCATACTGCATTAATAAGAGACAGAACATGATTACATGGCTACAGAACCCCCATCTAGAATCCAATATGTTTCCACCGCAAGACGGTAAGGCAAAGAGGATAGGTTTAGAGCAAAATGCAAGACGTCAGGTACTCCCGAAACCAGGACAGCAGGTAGCAGGTGAAGGTTGAATGGCTGGAGGTGACCAAAAGGGCAGCAAAATTGGATCAAAGATAGAAGTTCCACCTGGATGTTTTCAAGCAGGAATAGCACCAAGACACTTCCTCAATACTGTATGTGCAGCCTTAACCCCACTTTGTCTTGGAGGGAAACATGCTATTGTCACCTTACCCCCTAATCGGGTGTCACAACAATGTGTATTTTCCTTCACTTTCTTACTAAAAAAACTTACTACTAAAAAAACAAAAAAAACAGAAAGAATGCAAAATGAGGGTGGCTCTTCCTAACAGGGATACAGACTTAGGGCCTGTTCACATGAGTTTCAGGTCCTGATCAGGTGCGGATTGGCAGACGCGGTGCTATGCGTTTTTGATGCGTTCCAGTTAAAAAAAATGTTTTTTTTTGCTGGAGTGGAGCTGTCAGTATGTTAGCTGCAGTGCAGTGCGTTAATCGTGTTTTGCGTTTCCGAACCCTACAAAATGTGACATGCAGTATTTTTCTGTCGTAAACTGAACGGACTGCGCACGTGACAACTGTAGCCCATAAAACACATAGTGATACATTTTTAGTGCAGGAGCACTATCAGGATCAGGTCAGCACAGAAAACGGATGTCATGTGAACAGGCCGTAACAAAAACCTGAAAAGGTTTTACACTTTCCCCACTCTATACAAAACCGAAGTTTAAAACTCTAGCTTTGTCATTTCAGGAGGTAGAGTATATACACCTTACAGTTGCGCTTACGGTAACCAAGCAGTTTTAGAAATGCATCAAAGTGAAAGCCATTGTAGATTACAAAACAAAAGCATACTCACTTGTGTGCTATCTGGAACTTGGCTGGGCTGAGATAGCCGGGGCTCAGGATGTACTGCATATTAAAAAGAAAAAAATTAAAAGGATTAAAAAAAAAAAAAGGAGCAAAGTTTAGCCTTCATATTTTTTTTCTCTGTTTGGCATTTGCATCTTGATGTCAAATGCAACATACTCCAAGAACAAGAATTTTAAAAAAAACACACCGCTGATGGCAATACAACAGCTAAGTATTATGCCCCATGCTTAATCATGCCCAAGATAGGGCAAAAACAAACAGTACACTTACCGGGGGGGCAGACCATCTGAGGCAGCTCCATGCTTTGAGCAGGATTCATAGGTTGCGCAGATACGATTGCAGGGTCTATTGGTTGACTCTCAAATTCCAACATGGAGTCCTGCAAAGACAAGTGGCATGATAGAATTAAGACCATAAATCAGGATATATTTAAATGGCAAAAAGTTACACCGTCATACTGACCTGCATGAAATTGTATGGACCTTGCATCTGGGCCATCAGGTCCTGAACCCTCTGCCTTCGTACAGTGGGATCAGGCTGGACTTGGGAAATGGCATTTAGTGATAGGGGCTCGGAGACAGCCGGGGATGTTGGTTGCTGTTGCTGGAGTGAGTTTACGACCTATGGGGTGTGAGGGGGGAAAAGAAAAAAAAAAAGTTAGTTCGACTCTGCTATTTAAAAGTACTGCTGTGGAACTTCTGCTTAGTGGATGCCAACTAGGTTCGGCTCCAATGCTATAAAACTGATTAAGG
>NW_017307566.1:122194-138685 GCF_000935625.1 Nanorana parkeri
CCTCACATTTAAACGAATGGGTGGGAGCATGGGATTTTTTTTTTTGTAATGAGGCCACTGTTACCCTTGAAGTCCACTTCTAGGCTAAACGCATCTTTTAAAATACCCCTAGGTATACTCCACCTCTATCAGAAACTGCCCCCTCGCAGTACCTCCTCTTCTCCAGATTTGGGCTTTAAAACCAAAAACTGGAACAAAAGATCTACCCAGTATGAAGCAATTTAGGCATCACACATGGGCATTGCTTGAATTTTTTGCTTGCAAACTTTAAGGCATTCATCGTGGCGGCTGCATCATCCCTTCCTTTTCTGCCTGAAGAATCCCATACACCTTACGATTATCGGCCGATTTTCGTATGCAATTGCGTTTGTCCGATATTCGCAAGATTGATGGGCATTGTACAACCGATCGACTTGACTATCCAGCAGGTTAGAAAACTTCGGTCGATTGTATGATTTTCGCAAGGTTGGTGGCGTTTCCAAACGTCAAAATTCGTACGATTTACACTGCTCATGCGCAAACGAAAATGTGTGCGGCCGATTACCGCAATTCGTCCAGGTGTTTCTTTTTAAAACTATAGCTGATTGAACCTTGGGATAATTGGGGCAGGGTGGGGCTGCCGTATGAAAATCGCACGACGATTCGATCGGACCAAAATTTAATCCGAAGATCGCAAGGTGTATGGGCAGCTTACTCAACACAATGCAAGCACAAGGCAAAGCCCACCAGTACGAAGGGCACGTTAAAAAAAACCAAACTTACTTCAACGGTTTCTACTGTCCATTCTTGCACTTGTTCCTTCTCTCCGCTGCTGAACTGGGTCTCTGCCATAAACTGTCTGTTCACAAACTGCAGAATGGAAGCGTCAGTTAATTGCCATCCTACTGCAGAGGTTAAAGTTGCTATGCCAAACCATGACGGCAGTAAGCAGCATTTGGTAGCCGTACATAAGCCGACTCAGAAGAATAAAGTAGACGTAGACTGCCGTTGCAAATGCGGGTCAAGAAGCTAGCAGCGATTTGATAGGAAACCTCAGTAAAAGCATGTATTATCCATAAAAAGGTTTGTTGTAATACATGAAAAATGTTAATCTGCGCTTATAGATAATAAATTAGTAATATGGGAAATTATATTTGTTGTAGTACAGTCTATAAAATGACAACTAGAGATGTGTGTTGATACCGCTCTCGTTGCGGCTGGCATGAAGCAGAGTAGGGGAGACTCCACTGCATTACAAATGCAGAACTTCCCCCTGGGTTCAGACCTGTTTGGCTAGACTATGCTGCCGAGAGGCCATCACATTCAGGTTTTTACAATTTTTTTTTTTTTTTTACCATGTGCCTGACAGTTGAGAATGAAGGAAATTATAAAACAGCCCAACCCCACCAACAAATGGCATTTCCTGAAATCTACTGGGTTTGTTTTATGCCCAGCTTAGCTAGTACTTGTTTATCAGAATTCATAATGAAATGTGCATTATGGTGCAAAATAAAGTGTACCAGAAAGGAATGCAGAGTATTGTATCATTTCAGAAATCTATATTTATTAGATCAGATGCCAATACATTATTGCCCTCAGCTTTAAAAAGCAAAAAATGACTGCAAAGCACACATTTCTTCCAAAGTAAGCTGCTGCATAAAGCAATCTCTCCTCGGAGTGCTGATCACACCGGATGAAGTGTAATGCACTATGAGTCAGCACAGGCAGGCCTCTCCAGAACCCCAGCAGGATCCTGAGTTCTACTGAAGGGCCTTACCTCGGTGGACTCCACTTCACTGGGCTCAGCATATTCTTCCACAGGTTCGGGTTCTAGAAATGAAACAAGATGTACCAATTACATAAATAGCCAATCGTGATATGCCAAAAACTTTAATTCCTTTAAAAAGACTGTTCCTACACAGAATCCCCAACAGCTGTCCCCTGTACAAGAGCAGGATAGGCAGAGCCAGCTGTCAATCCCGCACAATACTGTCGGGATCCGTCCCGGCGTCTCAGTATACCGCGAGCTGAGCTTTGGGTCACGGGAGGACGCTAGTTTGTGTCCTCCCGTAAACCTTAGGAGAACTATGGGGAAAATGTCAGACAGAGGCTTCTGGGCCATCCAAATCTTAGCCCCCCACCCCCCCAAACTTAATTTTATCGTTGTGGTTTGGCAGCACGTAGAAAGCCCTCATAAGATTGGGACTGAAAGCTGCTGCAAACTGACGGCAGGCGTTGTGTGCAGTGGCTTCTAGTGCAGGCAGTTGGGTTTTACCAACAGCATCTGCTGAAACTAGGTGCACGGAGATGACATTTTGAAACCAAAAATAAAACCAAAAATTTTTTTACAAAAATTGTCAGGCCGAAAACGATTTTCTAACCTTTGTAACATTTAATTATTAATAATTGTAATGTTTTTAAAACTTTACTGTTGGGGGCTTCTGTGACATATCAGGGGTCTAAATAGACCCCTGATATTTCACGGTTAAAACAAAAAAAAAAAAAAAAAAGGGGATTGAGGACAC
Source organism: Nanorana parkeri (assembly GCF_000935625.1). Taxonomy (NCBI): domain Eukaryota; kingdom Metazoa; phylum Chordata; class Amphibia; order Anura; family Dicroglossidae; genus Nanorana; species Nanorana parkeri. Next base: position 124,699 of record NW_017307566.1, read on the forward strand.
AGTGACAGAGTTCACAATCTCTTTTTCTGTAGCCTGTTATAAAAAACGAACAGGAAGACTCTATACTGAGAGTGTTCCTGTTCATTCATAACTTGGACATAGTATGTCTACTATACCTACAATCAATGTTTAGTGTGTCCCCAATTATGAATGAACAGGAATGAACAGGAAGCTGTAGCGTACTTCCTGTTCATTCATAATTGGGGACAAAGTAAACATACCATGTTCTCTATTTATAGGCAGGTCAGCGATCAGCTGATTGCCGACTGCTTGTACCTGCTCTCAATCACAGGAGGCTAAGCAGGCCGACTCCTCCCCGCACCACAGCCTCCTGTGACAGCTGTCTCCGCCTCCACACCGCTCTCCATCCTGATCAGTCACAGGAGACTAAGCATGCGGTCTGGGAGGAGAGCTCAGCCTTATGTGACATTGTGGCTCACAGCACTCTCCTCCCTGCCCAGCTTGGCTGGCTTATGGCTCTCTCCTCCTCGCAGAAGACTGCGCTGTGTCGGAGGGGACATAGCAGCGCTAAGAGAGGAGGAAACTAGGAATGCACCACAATTTCTGCCGAAATATGGTACTTCTAGCACTTTGACAAAGTGCCATTTTTAGTGCATCCCTAGCTGAACCACGACCACCAGCTAAACACTTTCTATATGAAACAAAAACAATCACATACGTGGACTGCACAGAAATAGACCTGCACTCTTTCAATGAAACAGAACGCGCCACAAAATATAAACCGTATAGCAAAATGAGGTGTAAATGCAACTGGCTTTTTAGGAATGGTGGCTGGCCCTACAACGAAATACATATCAAAGCATGACTCTGCAGCAAGGTTGGGAGAGACGTAAAGGCATCAACACAAGTCATTACCAAGCTCAGGTGCTTGTTCTTCTGCCGGCGGCGCTGCAAGGGGTTCCTCCTCTTCACACAATCCATTCTGGTGATTCTTTGTATTGTCAAAATACCCACTCTGGAGGATGCGATCCAGTATTTCCCGCAAGGTTTTGTCTACAAAAATCAGAAGAGTTTTAAAGGCATGCTAACCTCCAGGACATTGCCGCTTTGCTAGTCTAGTACAGGGCAATGTATAGAAGGCTTGGGGTTTTTTTTTTAGCATTTGTGTTCAGACTCCCATCATCATATTAACTACAAGAGCAGAACCCACCAGTGCCAAATACTCAATCACAGTGTTGTGTACACTGCCAACAGGCTCAGTTCAAAGTGATCACCAGGCGAAGGGTCCTTATTTTTGAAACGTGTGACAGTTTAAGGGGGTATCCAATGAGATTTGAAGATTACAGTCACATGGTTCAAGATCCTTAGCCTAAATCTTTGTGAATGCATCATAATGGCCCAAGAACTCACACAACCTCAGTGTGCAAATACAATCAATCATTCTAAGAGCCAGCTTAAAGGCCTGCGTCAGACTATTGTTCCTGCCAGAAGGGCTTTTCTTCCCATACAAGGGATCAAATTCACCTGTAAATTCAGAAACCTCTCAAAGCAAAAAAGCATGCCGCATTTGCCCATTGACAAACCCAAAGCCCAGCAACACAGGTCCTAATGCAGACACACCTACTTTCCTTCAGGTTGCCAACGTAGCTTGACACAGGCTGGCGGCTGTAAACACTGTATATCAGCTACAAAAGGCAGAGCGACGCCTCCCATTTGTAAAAATACTAACAGGTCCCTTATACTAACAGGTCCCTTATACTAACAGGTCCCTTATACTAACAGGTCCCTTATACTAACAGGTCCCTTATACTAACAGGTCCCTTATACTAACAGGTCCCTTTTTTTGCACACCATCAGATTGTCACAACGGATTTTCAAGAGGGAATTCACCCTAATAGCAAGCATGGCAATCGTCAGTCTCTTACTGACTTCGAGCCGCCACATGCCTCGGTTTGCACGTCTGACGGTTCTGACGAAGGGGGCGTGCCCTTGAAACGTGTAAACCGAGGAATATAGTGGCTTGAGAAGTCAGGAAGAGAGACTAACGATTGCCGTGCCTGCTATTACGGTAAATTGCCACTTGAAAATCTGTTGTGCAATCTGATGGTGCGCGTTCTTCCACATACACTTAGTAGAATTTTATAGTCTTTGTAGCCATCAATAAAATGATTTTACACATGGAGGCGGCGCTCTGCCTTTTGTTCTTTTGCATGTGCTGAAGGGAATCTGATATCTGATGAGCAGCCCGAGTTAATAAGGATCAAGATTCGGCAGGAAATGGTCTGAAGTATTTAGCGCCGAGATTGTCAATTTCTGCACGCTGTAGATTAGCTGCCCAAGACAGAGCAGATGTTGTGCGGGGTTTGGGGGGAGATGTCATTATAAAGGCACCCCAATGCAAGCACTGATAAGTCTGTCTGGCCTGACTGGTTTGAAAAAAACTGCAAGCTTCACCTCCTAGTCTGCAGCTGTACAGGGGATTACAAGAAGCGGATACCAAGTGAAGTGAAGATGCTTACACTAACTGCATTTAGCTTATTTTTTAATGAATACAAAGCTGAATGACTTGTCTGCCTGAAGTTCAACTGTAAACTGCAAAGCTTTTTAAGTTTGTGTGGGGAAGGGTTGGACCTTCTGTCACGTTTCTTTTGCTGTACGTCCTGGTTAGGGAGAGTCAGCCCCCCATTTGTTCTGGTGCCCATTGACACTGAGACAAAAAGACGAGGTAAACCTAAAAGTTGAGAGGTCACCAGAGCAAGAGGCAAACTTAAATCATTTAATGTTGACATAAGTTGTTGGGACAAAAAAACTTTGATGGGATTTCCCCTCAATTTAGAGGATGTCCTCAATTCCTGCTGTGCCACCAGATGTGAAAGACAATCTCCCCCAGCGGGAGATAAAGACAGCAACCAAAAAAAAAAGAACCCAAACAAGGTTTTACCATTTTTCTACTCTATTACTCCATCCAAAAATTAATGAAAAAAGTTTTGGCTGCACAAACACGTGTACAAAGTCTCATACTGAGAGGACAATACTAGAGAGGTCGTTTAGGGAGAATAAAACAATTTGGTTTTATTCTCCAAAATTTTAATTGTAACAAAGCAGGTTTTACTTTCTCATCTGATTTCTAGAAAGAGGGGACACTATGTGCATCAGCAACAATAATGCTGAGGGAGCAGAGACTGGCATAGAGCCCGGGTCAATGCTGACTAAGGAGGTGCCAGAAAAGGGAGAGCTGCCCAACTGCAGACAGCTGGCCCCATAACTATTCTATGGATAGCACTTTAATGATTAAAGCTGCAGTGAAGCAAATACACAAGTCAGCTCAGCGACATGGGTAGTTTCAGGGGAAAGTAAACTAGATGCAAAGCAAAAAAAAAAAAAACACTACTAAAGTCACAAAAAGGCTTACATGTGGTTCCGCAAACTGACTTGTCTTTTCCTTCCAAGACATCCCAGAGGTGGGTGGAGGCCTGTTCCTTCTGATCACTTAACCTGCAAGAACAATGCAAATTGGGTTTTCTAAGCTTGAAAGCTATGACATACTGCTAACTCATTCAGGGGCATCACATGAGCCAAGCTAGTAAAAATTTACATATCCACTAAACGACCCGATAGTGGCAACCAATGGCTGAGCACATCAAGTTGCTCAACTGCCAATTACATCAAGTTGCTCAACTGCCAATTATACAAGGTAAGCAGGCAGAAGTGGGAAACAGATGGCTGTTAAAGTGACACTAACCTCAGGAGCTCCACCTTAAAAATGCATTCAAGTACCTTCATCATTAATAACAATGCATCTTATTTGTGTATCACTCGGCTGTAGATCCTTAAATCATCTCTGAATTGGTGCCGACACTGTCCTTCCTTCTGGAGGGGGGGCTACTTTTGTTCCCCATGGTCCCTGTGTGTGTTGTAATGTACTCACTATGCCATGCTTGCTCCCGTGATGGACTACAATCTCACATTTAGTTTAATCATTTATATTGAGATTGTAGTTCATCACGGGAGCGAGCTTGGCATAGTGAGTACATTAAACACACACAGGGACCATGGGAACAAAAGTAGCCCCCCCTCCAGAAGGAAGGACAGTGTCAGCACCAATTCAGAGATGATTAGAGGATCTACAGCCGAGTGATACACAAATAAGATATGTTTTTCTTCATAGTTGAGGTCCCCGAATGTATTTTAAAGGTTAACTCCTGAGGTTAGAGTCACTGTAATATACACAGAATTGATGATCCATAAGGTCAGCTGGGTGGAATAAGTCTCCATTCCGTTCATTCAGTGTCTGACTTTACTTGTGCTCATACCTGGGGAGGCAGTATTAAAAAAAAAAAAAACCACCACAATTGGGACAAACCCTTAGGGCTTGTTCACACCATTTTCTCGTCCAGATCTGCAGACGCGGTTGTACGCATGCAGTGCGTTTACCATGTTTGGAGTGGGGCTGTCAGTATGTTAGCCGCGGTGCGTTTTGACACGTTTGTGCATTTCCAGACGGAGAAAATGTGACATGCGGTATTTTTTCTGTCCGGAGCGGAACGGACTGCACTGGTGAGAACTGTAGCCCATAAAACACATTGGGATGCATTTTGGGTGCAGGAGCGCACAGTTCTGGTCCGGACATAACCCGGACATCGTGTGAACAAGCCCTAAAAAACACTGTACCAAATGCAGTTATCCAATGTTGTTTTAGCCATATGTTTCCCTAAAACATGCCTGCTGTTTCTCATATTGATGGGTATGAATTTACAATAAAAATAGAGAGACTTCATACCTTACAGATGGATCCCGTTCAGGGTCAACCAGTTTATAAAACTCATCCAACAGCGTAAGCTCTTCTTCCGAGACCACAGGAATGCCGTTTAAACCTTGTTTCATGTCACTGCGTATTTCTTCGTCACCAAGCTTATCCAAAACGAACTGCAGCTCTAGCACCGTTTTTAAACGTTTCTGTTCGGCTTCTTCACGCATGAGCTGCTCTCGGCGAGCTGCCTTTCTGATGGTCTTTTGGATCTGAAAATAGAGTAAGAGTCTAAAATTAAGAGCTCAAATCAAGTCACTTTAACCACTTCAAGACCAGGTGTTTAGACCCCCTTCCTGGCCAGGCCATTTTTCAGTATTCAGCGCTGCGGTACTTTGACTGACGTTTATTCCGTCATGCAACGCTGTACTGAAATGAATTTTATACCATTTTTTGGGGACAGATAGAGCTTTATTTCGGTGGTATTTAATCACCACTGGGGTTTTTATTTTTTACTATAATTAGGAAAAATTACAGAAAATTTGGGGAAAAAAAAGTTTTTTTTAACATTATGTTAGGAAACATTTATTACCCAGTTTTTTGGTAACATATAAAAGATCGGGTCACGTCGGGTAAATAGACACCAAACATGTCAAGCTTTAAAATTGCGCGCACCCGCGAAATCGCAGAAAATTACCGTACCCAAAATTGGCCATGGGCGACGCTTTAAAAGCTTTTACCGCTCATCAGTTTAGTGTTATCAGTGATTGATGGCCCTAGAATTATTGCTCTCACTCCGACGTTCGCGGCGATATGTAACATGTGCGGCGTAATGGGCGCAATCGTCTTTTTTGCACGTATGCGCCCCCGACGCATGTTTGCATACGTGTATGTATGGGTGGGGACTTAAACATTTTTTTTTTGTTTTTTTATTCTTTTTTATGGTGTAACTTTAAATTTGGGGGGGGGACTTAATTTTTTTTTCCCACTAAACTTTATTGCTATCACATACGGGGGCTAATAAAAACCCCTCTATGTGATAGCAAAATATGTGACAGGTCCTCTTTATGGAGACATCAGGGGTCTCCAAGACCCCTAATGTCACCTAGGACCCCCCAAAAGAAGCTGATGAAGCAGAGATCTGCTCCATCAGCTTCTTTGCAGCTTCTGAAGCTGGAGAGTGACACAAGAATGCGGAAGTGATGTATTATACAACACTTCCGCATTCTTGCAGAGGAGAGGGGACCGGAGGGAGCTCGTGTACCGAGCTCTCTCTGATCCCCTGTGTCACAAGCGACATGCTGATCCCGGGCTCGCACCGGGCACAGCGGAGCCCGGGATCAGCGGTACAACGGCGGGGGGGGCCGCGGATGGGGGGGGACGGGACCGATCGGCACCCCATACACGCGATCCGCCGGCTCTACAGCCGGCGGATCGCTTGTATGGTGACAGGCATCGCTGCCTGTTTTTAAAAAACGGCCATTTCCCGCTCGCGCGCGCCGAGCGGCGCGCGCGGGGGGGCGTGTCTGAGCGGACGTCTAAAGACGCCCGCTCAGATCTAGAGAGCTCGGGCCGGTCGTTTTTTTACTACGGCCGGCCCGGAGGTGGTTAAACCTGTTCAGGAAAGGAAAAGAGTGTTGTCAAGGTGCAGAAAAATAAATGATGGAACATGCCTTCTGCCACATTTTACTTTATTCAAGGTCATTAAAGTGCCACTAAAGGAGTTAAATCTTTAAAAAAAAAAAAACAGACACAAAAACAAAACTCAACATAAACTATTAACAATAATGTATCTTATTTGTGTATCACTCGGCTGTAGACCCTCAAATCATCTCTGAATTGGTGCTGACACTGTCCTTCCTTCTGCAAGGTGGCTTCTTTTGTTTCCCATGGTCCCTGTGTGTGTTGTAAAGTAGTCACCGCTCCAAGCTCACTCCTGTGATGGACTACAATCTCATGTTTAGTTTACTTATTTGTATTGAGATTGTAGTCCATCACAGGAGTGAGCTTGGAGCGGTGACTACTTTACAACACACACAGGGACCATGGGAAACAAAAGGAGCCACCTTGCAGAAGGAAGGACAGTGTCAGCACCAATTCAGAGATGATTTGAGGGTCTACAGCCGAGTGATACACAAATAAGTACATTATTGTTAATAGTTAAGATACTTTAATGTTTTGTTTTTTTATGATTTAACTCCTGAGTTTAGCGTCACGTAAGGCTAGGTTCACACCTAGGCGATTCAGATGCCGAGCGGTTGTCTCGCGTTTTTCAATGCATAGAGATTTCTACGTTACCCAAACTGCGCGACAACTGCCCAAAAATAGCACCTTCACCTTTTCGCATGACAGGCTATTTCGGTCGCGTGACAAACTGCAAAAAGGTGTGAGCAGCCTTCAATGTGAATCTGTGTTTTGCGCGATAAACCGCCTAGGTGTGCACTGGCCCTTAAGAAGACAGAAGCAGGATAAGTATAGATCTCAGCAAGGAGGACGCAGCACAGGTCACATTCAGCATAATGTGAAAACCTTCCACATTATAAACAGTAGAGGATACACAAAGAAGGTATAAAAACACATCTTACATCCTGGCCCAAGGCCATGAAACTTTTCTGCAGTTCTCGAGCAAACTCCATGTTGGTTACAACCTCCTGATGTTTCGCCACCGCATCCTAAAAACAAAAAGGAAGCTCATATGAATGTAAAGGCCGTTTATATTTTGTATATTGCTAGACGTGAAGCTGTGACAGCACCTTATACACATTTTTCACAAATCATACAAGTCCTTTATATTTAGACATCTGTGATACAATTTTGTGCAGATTTTGGCCTGGTCAGGCTTGAGAACAAAATGTACTCAATTATCCATATCAGAGAGGCACTAAAAAGACTGCAGAAGAAATAAAGAGTACCAGTTGGTCCTGATTCAGTCGCTCTCCTTTGTTCATTCTGTCCTGGTAGTCGTCCAACTTGCCCTGCAAAAGAACATCCAGAATTTACATGAAACAAGGCAAATACTAAGATTATGACTGAGTAGGCCTCCAAAGCAAAAAGATATGGAAGGCCATCAAGCCCCACCCCAAATAAAATAAAAATGGCCCCCTTCGCTCCAGCTCCGGTCATTTTAAATCGCCATATTCTATACACTGGGGGGAATTTATCAATTATGGAGCAGACAAAATCTGGAGCAGTTGCCCATAGTAACCAGTTTGCTCAGTTAAGCTTTGAAATTAAAGACAGAAGCCGATTGGTTGCCATGCACAGCTGTTCCAGTTTGATAGATTCCCCTCACAGTGTATAGGACATGAGGATGCCAAGGGATATACCATCACTGGACCGGAGGAAGGGACTGGCTTGAGGGACCGGTCTTAGCCCTCGTTCACACCTGAACGTTTTGTAGCGCGTTCTACGCTCGACGAACGCTCTACAAAACGCTCAAAAATATAAAATCCCATTGTATTCAATGGTCTCGTTCCCACCTTGGCGTATTTCCACCCGTCCCTAACGCGCTACAAAACGGCCCACGCCTGAAAAGGTACAGGTACTACTTTGGGCCGTGACAGACGCGCATATGCAATACGCCTAGGTGTGAACGAGACCTAACAGTCAGCCGGCTGTGAAGCTCAAACGAGTATAACTGATAAATGAAAACGAGCCCCACGGCAAGGGTTCAGATCATTTTTGGCCGGAGCTCTTTAATAACTGAATGGTAAAAGTACCTGTGTGCGGCTTTCATGCACTTAAAGTTTATTCTTGAGGAGGATCCCTAGAAGTGCCAGTTTCCTCAGTGCTCTGTAAAGGTCTCTGCTTGACCCCAAATGAATGTAAAAGCGCAGTTCCTGGAGTAGATTTGGCAGAGCAGGTTGAGAGACCTTTGTTTGAATAAAAGAACAGCGACTGCATCTGATTGGAGGCAGTCGCTGTCCGGTTGACAAATTTCCAATTTGCTTTTGTGGAGCAGGGTGGCCACCCACAGCTTGAATTTCAAGGGGCGTATGGCCTTGCAATCAGCAACAGCAGCATTGTTAGCTGCATACACTCTTTCACTTGGCTACCGGGCAGCTTATTATGTCGAACGGATAGGCAGCCCAACAGCCAGCAAAAGAGCTTCCCCTTCATTACCTACCCCGATAGGGGAAGCAAGGAGAAATCTCCCTGAAGCAAGGAGAAATCTCCTGTTAGACAGCTGCCACCAAAACAAAGTGCGCCCACTGGGAGACTTGACCAAAGGTGCAGAAAAATAAATGATGGAACATGCCTTCTGCCACATTTTACTTTATTCAAGGTCATTAAAGTGCCACTAAAGGAGTTAAATCTTTAAAAAAAAAAAAACAGACACAAAAACAAAACTCAACATAAACTATTAACAATAATGTATCTTATTTGTGTATCACTCGGCTGTAGATCCTCAAATCATCTGATTGGTGCTGACACTGTCCTTCCTTCTGCAAGGTGGCTACTTTTGTTCCTCATGGTCCCTGTGTGTGTTGTAAAGTAGTCACCGCTCCAAGCTCACTCCTGTGATGGACTACAATCTCATGTTTAGTTTACTTATTTGTATTGAGATTGTAGTCCATCACGGGAACGAGCTTGGAGCGGTGACTACTTTACAACACACACAGGGACCATGGGAAACAAAAGTAGCCACCTTGCAGAAGGAAGGACAGTGTCAGCACCAATTCAGAGATGATTTGAGGGTCTACAGCCGAGTGATACACAAATAAGTACATTATTGTTAATAGTTAAGATACTTTAATGTTTTGTTTTTTTATGATTTAACTCCTGAGTTTAGCGTCACGTAAGGCTAGGTTCACACCTAGGCGATTCAGATGCCGAGCGGTTGTCTCGCGTTTTTCAATGCATAGAGATTTCTACGTTACCCAAACTGCGCGACAACTGCCCAAAAATAGCACCTTCACCTTTTCGCATGACAGGCTATTTCGGTCGCGTGACAAACTGCAAAAAGGTGTGAGCAGCCTTCAATGTGAATCTGTGTTTTGCGCGATAAACCGCCTAGGTGTGCACTGGCCCTTAAGAAGACAGAAGCAGGATAAGTATAGATCTCAGCAAGGAGGACGCAGCACAGGTCACATTCAGCATAATGTGAAAACCTTCCACATTATAAACAGTAGAGGATACACAAAGAAGGTATAAAAACACATCTTACATCCTGGCCCAAGGCCATGAAACTTTTCTGCAGTTCTCGAGCAAACTCCATGTTGGTTACAACCTCCTGATGTTTCGCCACCGCATCCTAAAAACAAAAAGGAAGCTCATATGAATGTAAAGGCCGTTTATATTTTGTATATTGCTAGACGTGAAGCTGTGACAGCACCTTATACACATTTTTCACAAATCATACAAGTCCTTTATATTTAGACATCTGTGATACAATTTTGTGCAGATTTTGGCCTGGTCAGGCTTGAGAACAAAATGTACTCAATTATCCATATCAGAGAGGCACTAAAAAGACTGCAGAAGAAATAAAGAGTACCAGTTGGTCCTGATTCAGTCGCTCTCCTTTGTTCATTCTGTCCTGGTAGTCGTCCAACTTGCCCTGCAAAAGAACATCCAGAATTTACATGAAACAAGGCAAATACTAAGATTATGACTGAGTAGGCCTCCAAAGCAAAAAGATATGGAAGGCCATCAAGCCCCACCCCAAATAAAATAAAAATGGCCCCCTTCGCTCCAGCTCCGGTCATTTTAAATCGCCATATTCTATACACTGGGGGGAATTTATCAATTATGGAGCAGACAAAATCTGGAGCAGTTGCCCATAGTAACCAGTTTGCTCAGTTAAGCTTTGAAATTAAAGACAGAAGCCGATTGGTTGCCATGCACAGCTGTTCCAGTTTGATAGATTCCCCTCACAGTGTATAGGACATGAGGATGCCAAGGGATATACCATCACTGGACCGGAGGAAGGGACTGGCTTGAGGGACCGGTCTTAGCCCTCGTTCACACCTGAACGTTTTGTAGCGCGTTCTACGCTCGACGAACGCTCTACAAAACGCTCAAAAATATAAAATCCCATTGTATTCAATGGTCTCGTTCCCACCTTGGCGTATTTCCACCCGTCCCTAACGCGCTACAAAACGGCCCACGCCTGAAAAGGTACAGGTACTACTTTGGGCCGTGACAGACGCGCATATGCAATACGCCTAGGTGTGAACGAGACCTAACAGTCAGCCGGCTGTGAAGCTCAAACGAGTATAACTGATAAATGAAAACGAGCCCCACGGCAAGGGTTCAGATCATTTTTGGCCGGAGCTCTTTAATAACTGAATGGTAAAAGTACCTGTGTGCGGCTTTCATGCACTTAAAGTTTATTCTTGAGGAGGATCCCTAGAAGTGCCAGTTTCCTCAGTGCTCTGTAAAGGTCTCTGCTTGACCCCAAATGAATGTAAAAGCGCAGTTCCTGGAGTAGATTTGGCAGAGCAGGTTGAGAGACCTTTGTTTGAATAAAAGAACAGCGACTGCATCTGATTGGACGCAGTCGCTGTCCGGTTGACAAATTTCCAATTTGCTTTTGTGGAGCAGGGTGGCCACCCACAGCTTGAATTTCAAGGGGCGTATGGCCTTGCAATCAGCAACAGCAGCATTGTTAGCTGCATACACTCTTTCACTTGGCTACCGGGCAGCTTATTATGTCGAACGGATAGGCAGCCCAACAGCCAGCAAAAGAGCTTCCCCTTCATTACCTACCCCGATAGGGGAAGCAAGGAGAAATCTCCCTGAAGCAAGGAGAAATCTCCTGTTAGACAGCTGCCACCAAAACAAAGTGCGCCCACTGGGAGACTTGACCTACCCTGTTCTGATGACCGCTAAAACTGTACACAGGGTTATTCACAAAAGGGTGAAGGGTTTGGAGAAGGCCGGAGAAGGGACAATCTAGGACAAACATAGATAAACTGGAAAGTGAGCTGAATTGGAGAATTTTTCCAAAATCGGCTATGTTGTACTAGATCAGGGGGAAACAAACCTCCGGTCCTCCAGCTGTGGTGGAACTACAAATCCCATGAGGCATTGCCAGATTCTCACAGCCACGACTCCCGAAGAGAGATGCCTCATGGGATTTGTAGTTTCACCATAGCTGGAGGACCGGAGGTTTGTTACCCCTGTCCTATATTGTTCCCTTCTCCAGACTCTTCACCCTTCCCTAAAAACCTGACAGTTCTAATACCTCAACACTATCCCCCCCAAAAAAAGAAAAATACTTTAGACAAAAGTTCAGACTTTCTACACTTAATGGTTGATAAATTTGACGCAAACAATCATTTTATTAAAATCCAGCTACTCATTAAACTAAAAAGGGACCGTTCACAAGTACGGAGACATAAGACATACCAGGTAACGTTCCAAAACATTTCTAGAAGTGCCTTGTGGAGATATCCAAAGCTGTCTCAATATTGTCTCAAAGCCATCCAACGCTATTATTGCAGCTTTGACAAAAGAACTGTCAAGTATTTTTTAGGAATGCCCCGATATAAGTGCCGGCACGGAGCATTTGGACCAGTACTACCTTAACCCTGGTGACCATCATCGTGACAGGAAGAGACAGTTGCAGTGGTCACCAAGAGGAGATAGGAAATCATCCAAATGGGACAACTGTTCCTTAGACAACCCTCTGGAGGAAACCCTCCTCATTCTGTAGGGATCTCTATGGCAGGGAGTAAAGGAAAATCTCCCCAACCTCCTAAAAACTCACAGCAGAAACCCCACAGCCTTGGGGATTTCAAGCTGGCCATACAATGTACAATCTCTGTACAATTTACCAAAATGTGAACAACTTGAACCCAGTCAGACGGGCCCCTGCACTAAATAACTATGTACAGTAATACCTTGGTTTAAGAGCATAATTCGTTCCGGAAGCATGCTTGTAATCCAAAGCGCTTGTATATCAAAGCGAATTTCCCCATAGGAAATAATGGAAATTCAGATGATTCGTTCCACAACCCAAAAATATTCATATAAAAATGATTACAATACTGTACTGTAATATAATACTGTACAAAATATAAAGAAAAATAAACCAATTACCGGTACCTTTGTGGCCGGTGTGAGGGGGACAAGAGAGAGGGGGATTATTGTGCAGGATGACTTTCACCATCACTAACGGAATCACTGCTATCTCTTGACTCAATGGAATCTTTTTCATTTTGTGAAACCTTAACAAGGAATCTATTCAATGTGACATTGCATTGTCGTTAAACAGTCTCATCATCGCTCGTACTGCTACAGCCTTATTCGGGTGGTGCTTTTCTACAAAATGTTGCTCTTATTGCAAGACATTGCTTGTATATCAAGGCAAACTTTTTCAGAAATGTTTGCTTGTCTTGCAAAACACTCTCAAACCAAGTTACTTGTAAACCAAGGTATTACTGTAGGGAATTCATAAAGACTGGTTGCCAAAAGAAACCTGTGCTCCAATCAGCTTCCTTCTTCAGTTAAGTGTTGAAGATGAAACGAAGAAGCTGATTGGCTGCTCCGGGGGTTATGAACTCCCCCCTCCTATAAGTCAGATTGTATGACACATGGTCAGTATAAGGAAAGGTAAAGCTGGCCATATACTAGATGTACAATGTCATATAGATCCAGCAAGAGTTACATAGGGCAGAGGCCTGGCAGGCTGGAGATGAATGCAACTGCTTGTGGATGTTGGTCTGTATATGGGATAGTTTTGGTAGAATGTACACAGATTGTATGGACACAGATTGTATGGACATCACTGCAACTGAAGTTCGGCCTGTAGACACTTTCACCTCCTCTGCACTCATTCCGGATCCTGGCTTCATATACATAAACGCCCAAAACACCCGGATGTGGTTGATGTGAAAGCAACATTGTAACAGCCCTCCGGCGACATGTGGAAGTCACAGGCCGGAAGCCGTCTGTAATAGCCGCACACAATGACACTTCCCCCGCGACAATGAGAGGCGCTGTCCCAGCTGCGGCCCCTGCCTCCCCCCACCCCCGGCACTGAGAGACGACATGTTGGATGCGGCCTAGTCCATGTGCGCAGCCCAGAGCTCGCTTGAGACAAAAGATCCGGGAGAGAGCGGAGACACGTGCGGCAGCGCCCGAAACCGATCGCACGTCTGCTGCCCGGGCTCGGGATGTTTAATGCGGGGCCCCAGAGCCTCCTAATGTGGCCCCAGCGCACAACCGATATTACCTTACAGCATTATATCCCCCATACAGTGTCACTGATCATCACAGGACCTTTGTCCTTCCTGTGACGGACTACAAGTGCCAGCATAGCCAGAAGTCCCCCCC
>NW_017307566.1:138996-141348 GCF_000935625.1 Nanorana parkeri
CAGTCCCAAGTGAAGTCCGCTCCCCCCCAAAGAGTGCATTCAGTCCCAAGTAAGGTAGATTTCCCCCACAGCTGGAGTGCCGAGGTTAAGTCACCCCTCATCTAAAAAAGGTGACTGACCATACCTAGCAGGATCCAACCAGATCCTTGAGGCCCGGTGCAGACCACCGGGATCGCGCGCTCCTGCACAACGCAGGCAGCAATTGCCGCGCGGCCCCAATTATTTCAATGGGGTGACATCCGCACGGCAATTCGAAGAAAAAAAAAAAGGTACATGTTGCTTTTTTTGCGATACAAGACGCGCAATCCACACTGCGCGAATGCGGTGCCATTAGAAAATAATGGCACCCACAGCGCGATCGGTGCACACCTAGGCGACTCCTGACCGCGCAGCAATCCGCACGGAATCGTACAGATTGCCACGCTGTGAGGTTTCGCCTAGGTGTGCACTGGCCCTGAACCAGCTTCTCATCCGCCAACCCAAACACTTGAGCACCATGCAAGAATGAGAGGATCATCATACAGCAGCCCAGAGGACACCATTGTGCACAATGCTATTACAATATGGAGGACTGTACATACAGGCCACTCCAAATGTTAGCAGGGGCAACAGGATTCACAATATAAAGTGATGCATTCCCTATCAGGAGACTTCCAGGACAGTCAGCGGATTGCCAGCGCTTGCAGAGATTTAATGACAACATATTGATAAGAGAACACCAGGAAACCACCAAGTCAAGTCCACGTACAACAGCCAAAGCTTCACCCCCTCCCCCTACAGCATCAAGTTCAAGTCTAACCAGTCTGTTAAAGGCGCAGGTAACTGCGCGACCAACTGTCCCAAGCTCATTTTCTTTTCATGCCCCCGCTGCACAAAGAAACATCCGTTGGCGCCCCATCAGACACTTCCACACATGTAATCCATTGTTCTTTAAAAACACCGCCGAGATGCTTCAGTGACATAATTGCCCATTACAAGGTAAGACGGGCCTGTCCAATCACGCCACATAGACAAGAAGGTGCAGCGACATCAAGGAAAAGGTTTTGTAAACAGAAGTTAAGCTGACTTCCTCCGGCAAAGGAATTTCGGATTTGTAAAATGTTTATGCCGAATGTACCCGGGAAAGACTAGATATCAAACTCAGGAGTCCAATCTTAAAAACCCCATAGTTCTAAGGGTAACGGGAGGACACAAACTAGCGTCCTCCCGTCACCCTAGGCTCAGTATACCGCGAGCTACAGCTGCGTGAGTGACAGCTGGCTCTGCCTTTCTAGAGGCAGAGCCAGCTGGACCCTCCCCCGTCAGTTCCGCCAGTCAGCGCTGGAGGATCGGACAGGGGAGGGGGAATCCAGTCCCACCCCGGTCACTGCTCTCTGCCGTGACAGGACCGAGAAGTGAGCGAACGCCGGTATGTGTTCGCTCACCTCCCGATCTACTGAGCTGACCTGTGACAGTCTCATTGTCACAGGTCGGCTCGAACTATGAGGTTGAATGAAAAGCACTCACCTCATAGTTCTCCTTTAAGAGTGCATTCAAGTCCCTCCAACTATTACCAATAATGGGGGGAATTTATCAAAATCTGGAGCAGACAAAAATCTGGAGTAGTTGCCGATGACAACCAGTTTCTTTCAGTTTGTTAGGATTTGAAAGTGAAAGAGAGAATCTGATTGGCTGCTATGCACAGCTGCTCCAGATTGATAAATTTCCCTCAATGAATCTAAAAGGTGCCCATAAGCTGTACGATCGTACGAGAATCGCGGGAAATCCCGCGATCGTATGATAATCGCAGTGTATGGAAGGAGTGCGACCATTTCTACTGTACGGTCGCAGTCTTCCGTCGAACAAGCAGGCTTGAAAACCCGCCGAGAATCGTACCATTCTCGGCGGGTTAATGGCCTACTTGTTCGACAACTGCTGAATAGGCCGGTGTGCGCACACTGCCCGTTTGCAGTCATCGGAAGCCCGTCCCTCATTTCGATGATCCCAAGTACGATCTGCCTGTCAAAAGGTGGGCAGATCGTACAAGCTTTTAATAAGCTTACGACCATCGCAAGACAAAAGTCTTGCTATGGTCGTAAGGTGTATGAACACCTTTGTTTGTGTATCACTCGGCTGTAGATCCTCAAATCATCTCTGAATTGGTGCTGACACTGTCCTTCCTTCTGGAGGGGGGGTACTTTTTTTCCCCATGGTCCCTGTGTGTGTTGTAAAGTAGTCACCACTACAAGCTCACTCCTGTGATGGACTACAATCTCAATACAAATTAGTAAACTAAACATGATTGTAGTCCATCACAGGAGGGAGCTTGGAGCGGTGACTACTTTACAACACACACAGGAACCATGGGGAACA
>NW_017307566.1:141516-144413 GCF_000935625.1 Nanorana parkeri
CCCCCCCCAGAAGGAAGGACAGTGTCGGCACCAATTCAGATATGATTTGAGGATCTACAGCCGAGTGATACACAAATAAGATCCATTGAGAGGAATTTATGAAAGCTGGAACAGACACATTCTGGAGCAGCTGTGAATGGCAACCAATCACCTTCCCTCTTTCATTTTCAAATCTTAACTGAACAGACTTAACCCGAGATGCTGATTGGTTGCCCTGGGCAACTGCTCCAGATTCTGTCTGCTACAGTTTTGATAAATTCCCCTCATTGTTGTTAATAGTTGAGGTATTTGAATGTATTTTTTATGATTTGACTCCAGAGTTTAGTGTCACTTTAAGATTTATTCATTACAGGTATTTATAGAGCGCCGACAATTTACGCAGCGCTTTACATAGTTGCACATCAGTCCCTGCCCTCAAGGAGCTTACAATCTAAGGTCCCTATCTCACATGCATACATAGAGGGCCAACTTAGACAGGAGCCAATTAACCTACCAGCACGTCTTTGGAGTGTGAGAGGAAACTGGAGTACCCGGAGGAAACCCATGTCACTATTACAGGGAGTGCAAAATGCCATAAAGCCACCCGCACTCCGTTTGTAGATAGCAGTCAATCTCGTTTATTGGCTGAGCATGATGCCACACACACAAAGCGACGTTTTGGGACCAGATAGTCCCTTCTTCAGGCAAATAACTGCTATTGCAGGGAGAACATGAAACTCCTTGCAGAAAGTGACCTGGCCGGGATTGGAACCGGGGACCCCCCAGTGCTGCACGGCAGAAGCGCTAACCACTACACCGCTGTGCTGCCCTAAAAGTTGTATCCAGGATAGATAAAGACTAGATATTACAACACCAGCAGTAACAAGCATGCTTCATCTGCCAAAACAAACTGCAGGGTGATGGTGAATATCTAAAGCAGAGCTATAACCCGAGGAGAGTTAGGAGGGGGGGGGAGGGGGGGAGTGAGGGGCTGTGACAAGTGTGCTACCCGACAGGTTTACCGAGCAAACATGTACACACAGTGTCACTTCAATGAGGAAATGCAGAGCCATGAACAGCCCATACGTTTTACAGCCTCATGACGGGATCATGTTACTTGGCTGCCGGCATGATAACAGACCCGGAAACGTCCAGTGAAAGTGGTGCCGGATCAGACGATGGTGGTTAAGTGACAACACACATTGGTGGTCTCTGAGTGACAACATATTGTACACCGTTGGATAAAACCTTCACAATCACATTTTGAATGTTACACTTTCCCTGCAATACAAGTGTATTGGTTTCATTGTAACAGTCGGCACATCTCGAAATGTTTATCGCGTCTTAATTTCCAAAACTCAAGTACAAACCTTTTTCTTTTCAAGGTTCCGCAGCTTCTTATCAATGACCCCTAGGATCTGTTTCATGGCCTCACTCTGTACATTCCCGGTACCAGTTGGTACCTCGCCGAAGCCCGGCACAGCCTTGCTGCTTGTGGCTGAGGGCATCTAAAAAGGGGGGAAAAGACCAAAACAGCATTATTAAACAGAACACACTCGGTTCAGTCTGAAGGCAGGGGAGGCAACCTCGGCTATCCAATAGTGCTGGAAGTACAAATCCCATCGTGCTGGTGGCTGTCAGTCTTGCAATGCCTCATGGGAGTTGTAGTGCCACAACAGTTGGGGAGTGCCGAGGTTGCTTACCCCGCGGTCTAAGGTAAATGTTGCAAAGCTGGATGGAGATTACAGAAGAACACAGACAGATGTGCTAAGCTATAGTGGCACCAAGCCAGGATAAGCTTTGTGCTGTGAAAATAGTTGGAGGGCGCAAGGCGCTGGCAGCCTCGCGAGAGAACGTGTCATCACACACACAGCTCCAGCATAGGACAATGTGAAGAACAAGACCCGTCCCATCTGGATGGAAATGGTCTCTGGGAACTAGACGGATGAGGAGCTGCATGGAGCAACATGGTATAATGGGGAAGAGAATATTGCACCCTCCCAGTATAAAGACCAACAAACACGAATGCAACGAACACTACCCATGCAGATTATTGTAATTCGGAAACCGCCTCGGGGGGACACCTGACCACACAACACCGAAGGAGGTCTTCTGTAGCAGACCCTACTACCGGGGTACGCTAAGAGTGACCTCAAGACTCTTCTAATGGGAGTGACGCACACCAACCGCTCTAGAATCAACCAAAATCTTATGGCTATAAACTGTCTGGGACGATTTTTCTTAAATGGGACGATTTTTCTTAAATGACCCGCTGGCAGTCCACCAGCAAACCCCTATGACCATATTGTGACGACATGGTGATCAGTTTATAAGTTAAATGTGTATTGGTGTTGGGTTATGTTTGAGTGCGTTATGCTGTGTGACCTGGTTATGGAAAGAGTATCAGCACCATCCCTCGTTATCTCCCATTGTTCTCTGAGGGAGCTCAGAACAATGACATTCTGGCCAGGCTCCTGCTATGGCTGTCTGGAGTTCGTTAGCAGGTGGACACCTGTGGTGTTGAGCAGACCGATGGTCTGGGAGGAGGGGAGGTGGATGTGATGGGATTATATTCTGATTTCATCACTTGCTGTATATAAGTTTGTGCAGTTGCTCAATAAATCAGAGTTTGTTTACCCTACACTCAAGCCTTGGCTAGTGACTGGGGAAACTGGGAGCTACAGATCTTCAGGTTCCAATATCTCCTCAGCAAGGAAGAAGACAGCGGCGAACATACTCATCCTGAGTACGGGGGTCCGTCACACATATGTCCCCCCCTGTCATACCACAAGGTCTCCCATCCATTACAAGTGCCAGTATTGCACACCAACAGCTGCAAAGTCTTGTGAATAATGACATCGGCCCAGACACACCAACATTCTTCAAGTAATGCAGCCATGAGGCTGTAGAAGAGTGCA
>NW_017307566.1:144543-146186 GCF_000935625.1 Nanorana parkeri
TGCCTTGGGTACCCATCAGATGTTTGCTTTAAATGGATTTACAATCTTTTGAGAGGTTTTAGATTTCGTCTAAAGAGAACCCATCACACAACCTGGAGCTGCTCCTCCACTGTGTCTTAGAAGTAACCCTGTGAGGTTGGCCACATATAGGCAAGAGTGATGCGCAAGGGGTGTCTGCACATTCTAAAACAAGTCACATGACCGCCTGGACCCGCCATGGTCCTCACTCTATGGTGGCAACATTGCCTTCCCATGGAACCTTCATCTTCCTCCCTACAGCAGCCAAACTCCAATCCTCCAGCTGTGGTGGAACTACAAATCCCATGAGGCATTGCAAGATTCTCACAGCCACGACGGCCGGAGAGAGATGCATCATGGGATTTGTAGTTTCACCACAGCTGGAGGGCCAGAGTTTGCCCACCCCTGGTATAATGTATGGCCAGCTTAAGAGGTAGAAGTGAAGAAACCCGCCAACAAGTGAATGCGCCCCCTTCACCAGGCACATGAAATCTCCATGAGATCGGACATGTCACTGCAATACAGACACAAGGTTAGGTCATCCACGGCTTTCACCAAATGTAACTAGAAGTAGTTTGTCACATTCAGCCGGACTTGCTCTGTTGCGTTCACGTTCTGCCTCTCATCCAACAACCTTCCGCAGATTTCATCTTCACTGTAAACCCGGGGCGGGCAAATCTCCAGCCCCGCCATCTATGGTGGACTACAAATCCCATGGGGCATTGCAAGAATCCCATAGCCACGGACATGACTCCCAGAGACAGATGCATCATGGGATTTGTAGTTTCAGCACAGCTGGAGGGCCTAGGTTTTTCCCGTCCCCGTTCTAAACTCAGAACCAAAGAGGAAATCCGAGCGGCAACCTGACAGAAGAGTTCGGCTGAATGTGACCGAGCGCCATAAGCCATACCGTTACCTGGATAGACCTCTACCCTCTGCTCCCACACCCCGAAATTGGGTCACCCTTGTAGAAGATCACTGGCAGGAGCTTGTCCTACGACTGACTGCACAAATCCAAAGGAAAACACCAACCACACACTAGAAACTTTATTCATCCAAACAACATGAACAGAGGGCGCGTCTGGGACCTCCTGTACTGATATGCTTCACCAACAAGGCCGGGCGTCATCATGGAGGCCTCTAGTCTAGGAGCCAGCTGGGAGTATACTTCAAATTTAGCACTGTCCAGATTGATATAGTTTTCAGTGTTTAAAATTTCCTGTAGCTAGTCCTTCCTTTGGACCAATCAGTTTTCACACTGCCCAACACAAGATCAACCCCCGCATCTAACCATGACTTCGCCCCAACTCACGTGATTAGGGGCCAAGCAACCCTCCGACATCCCATAATGACCCCACGGCTACCAGAGTGACTTTGCCACAGAACCAACAAGTCAGGGCAGTGACTGCTTCCAGCAGCACAGAGGATGTATTTTTATATTGCATGGAGTAAAGAAGAGTTAAAACCTGTGTCTCCTTTGGAAGAATTCCCTTCACTTCCTGTCGGGTAGACCCAACAGGAAGTGAGAGGAGATCTATCCAATGTGATCAACATCCCCTCAGACATTGGTCACTGGAACAAGTGTCCCCATTGGAGGGTTTCCTCCTCTCTTCCTGTTCTGGTGG
>NW_017307566.1:146201-156370 GCF_000935625.1 Nanorana parkeri
TATGTGCCAGGATCGCATTGGACAAAGCTGCGGTGTGAACGAGCCTCGCCGACTGGCAACATCACGCGTGATTTACTGATACGCCTGCTTCCAGCAGAGCCTTCTCACACAGGTGTTTTGCTTCCACACAGAGCCCCCCCTTGGAAGTTACAGGCTACATAAGGCCAACTTGACCCCACCATGGCCTACTCAGGAAGGCTAAACAAACACTGGCTGGCAGCACATGGGAAAAGCCTGCTTCAAGCAGAGCCTTTTCACACAGGTGTTCAGTGATAGGCTAGACCCTCCCCTGGTGGCAGAGCTGTTGATCTACCGGAAGTGGAAGGTGCGATGTATGGACCACGAACATTAACCCTTTGTGTAATGATGGTGGAGGGAATGGCCCCCTCTGCTCCCTATGAGATGACCGCTGCGTGTGAATAAATCACGTAGAAGGGCTGTCCTGGAAAATGCCTGTTCGGCATGTGAGATCCTGTGATTGGTTTCGCTGTAAACTCCTTCCTTTTAGTTCTGCACAGGAAATGGCTTCCTCTGATTTCACTGCACACTGTGAGCTTCTCACAATCTGCATTAGAAGCTGCAGCAGGGGTAGCCAGACCCCGGCCCTCCAGCTTTGGTGAAACTACAAATCCCATGATGCATCTCTCCCTGGGAGTCATGTCTGTGGCTGAGAATCTTGTAATGCCTCATGGGATTTGTAGTTCCACCACGGCTGGAGTTTGGCTACCCCTGATCTAGAACTTTCCTCCCCAGCCTGATCTGCCCCTTTCAATCATGGAGGCTCAGCGTCGCGTGTGGGTGTTACCTAAAAGAAGGCATGCAAATACGGCCGGGCTTAGGAACGCACACTCCTCCGGATTGACGTCCGCCCATCAAGACATATTGATATTTATATAACTCCTCCCAAGAGCCCTCCTCATTTTATGGCTGGAAGGCGCCCATCATCGTCTAGAACGGGTAGCCAAACGCCCCCTCCGGCTGTGGTGGAACTACAAATCCCATGAGGCATTGCAAGATTCTCACACCTAGACACGACTCCCGGAGAGAGATGCATCATGGGATTTGTAGTTTACCAGAGCTGGAGGGTTCGAGTCTGGCTACCGCTGATCTAGAACTTTCCCCCCCAGTCTGACCTGCCCCTTTCCATCATGGAGGCTCAGCGTCACATGTGGGTGTTACCTAAAAGAAGGCATGCAAATACGGCCAGGCGTAGGAATGCCCACTCCTCCAGATCGAAGTCCACTCATCAAGGCATTTTGATATTTGCGTAACTCCTCCCAAGTGTCCGCCCACTGCTTGCGTCAGGACTGAGGGCTTCTGAGAGCAGTACTGAGATGTTTTCAGGAAGCTATGTACAGCACTCTGCTGGCTCCTCCCACCAGCCGTGATCTGTTTGCATTGTATAGAGAAGCACAGGGACGCAGTGATGACATCTCTGTGTGTGATGAAAATGGATAAATGTTAACATTATGAGGCGGAGAAGGGAGGAACCCGCGACGGCATAGAGTAGGGACCTCTAAAAATCCAGAAATTTCCCTTCCCTACTGCTCTGCAGATGCAACAGGAAGTGAGAAGAAATCTCCCTTCGACAGTTGTCACCAGGACAAGGTGTCCCCCCATTGTATGATTCACTCTCACCTTGTGCTCTAGTGTCACAGCGCAGAGATTTTGGATACTTTCCTAGGAAAACAGTGCTGCTGTCATGACTCCCAAGACCAGCGGTGGGCAATCGCTGGCACTCCAGCTGTGGTGAAACTACAAATCCCACCATGCCATCTGTCTCTGGGAGTCTTGCCTGTGAGAATCTTGCAATGCCTCATGGGACTTGTAGTTCCACAACAGCTGGAGGACTGGAGTATGTCCACCCCTGCCCGAGATCCTATCCACACACTGAGTAAGGAAAGGGCTCTTGGGAGATGTAGTTCTGGGTGCGCTATTTAGATACTTATTTTGGCTGCTTGCAGTTGCTTCATTCTTAATAACCGATAACATTTTATATACCGGTCATTTGACGCTCAGGCTGCTCTTTGGATCTCTTAAAGGAGAACTATGGGGGTTAAGTCTTTTCCCCATAGTTCTCCTTAGGGTAACGGGAGGACACAAACTAGCGTCCTCCCGTCACCCTAAGCTCAGTATACTGAGACGCCGCAGCTGAAGCGGATCCTGACAATGATGCCGGGATCCGCCCAGCTGCGTGAGTGACAGCTGGCTCTGCCTATCTAACGACAGAGCCAGCTGTACCCGCCCCCTCCCCCGTCCGTTCCGCCACTCAGCGCTGGCGGATCGGAGCGGGGAGAGGGGAATCCAGCCCCTCCCCTGTCACGGCAGAGAGCCGTGACAGGATCGAGAGGTGAGCGAACGCCAGTATATGTTCGCTCACCTCCCCATCTACTGAGCCGACCTGTAACAGTCTCATTGTCACAGGTCGGCTAGAACTATGAGGTGAGTGAAAAGCACTCACCTCATAGTTCTCCTTTAAGAATAAGCGGTCCTTACCGTGAGAATCGCTTTCTGAATCTTTACACTGTGAGTGCCGGTCAGAGTAGTGAGCGTCCATCTGGAGGGGGCGGGTCAAAGAAGTTCTGCACTCGCAGTATGTCCTCAGTCCGCGTTCACTCGCTGACCTAGGACAAGTCTGACCGATCACTCTGACCTTCCTGAACTGTATGCAGACCCGGGGTCAGTGGCACGGGGAGGGCATTGAAGCCAGGCAGCCAGTATTTTGTGTATCTTCCAGTCCTGGTTCCCTTTATTAACCCCTCAGTGACACAGCTCCAGAAAATCTTTTCCTTCCCGGGGCCCGGAGCCATTTTGCCAATGTTGCTGTGTGTTTGTTTACCCGTCATTTCCGTCTTCCTCATTCGTCGCACCCACACATATTATATGACAAAATGGGCTTGAATTTGATGTGTCGCCTCCGCTCCTCCCAAGACACTCTGCTTTCCAGCTCCCTCATCAACTCCTCCCATGTTTGCCTCCAGGACTTCTCTAGTGTCTCCCCCATCCTATGGAACTCTTTACCCCAACCTGTCCACCTATATCCCATTCTGACTGCCTTTAGGCGATCCCTTAACACTCATCTCTTCAGGGAAGCCTATCCCCCCTCAACCTAACCGCTCAACCATCACGTTCTCAAACAATTCATCCCCACACAGCTCCCTCCTCATGTATCACTGGCCCCTCCCTTTTAGATTGTAAGCCCTCAGGGGCAGGGCCCTCCTTACCATCTTGTCTTGAATTGTATTGTGATTGTAATCTCTTCCTTATATAATGTAAAGCGCTGCGCAAACTGTCAGCGCTATATAAATCCTGTATAATAATAGTAATAATGTGACATATAAGTATAGAAATTCTTTTTTTTAAATAAAAAATGCCAAAAAATGCTCCAAAAATCAAAACTTTTTTTGACAATAAAGAACATAATTACTAGGGATGCACCGATACCAGTTTTTCGGAATCAAGTACGAGTACCGACATTTATATTTTGATACTTGCTGATAACGAATACCGATAGCGGCGCTTCCAGTAGCATGGAGACAGCTTCATTACCCGCGGCCAGGCTTCCTGATTGGCTCCATGTTCAGAAATCTCCCTCTGAGCAGAAGTTCCGGTATGGGGGAAGGTATCGGAGCATTTGGGCAAGTAGGAGCACTCACCCAAATACTCGATATCGGCTACCCAGCCAATCAGCATGGAGCCGACTTCCCGGCCAATCAGGAAGCCGGGCCGTCAGTCATTACCCACAGCCCGGCTTCTTGATTGGCTGGGAAGCCGGCTCCATGCTGTTTGGCCGGTTCGATGCTGATTGGCAGGAAGCCGGCTCCATGCTGATTAGCTGGGAAGCCAGCTCCATGCTGATTGGCCAGCTGGATGATGATTGGCTGGGAAGCTGGCTCCATGCTGTTTGGCCGGCTCGATGCTGATTGGCTGGGAAGCCGGCTCCATGCTGTTTGGCCCGCTCGATGCTGATTAGCTGGGAAGCCAGCTCCATGCTGTTTGGACGGCTCCATGCTGATTGGCCAGCTGGATGATGATTGGCTGGGAAGCTGGCTCCATGCTGTTTGGCCGGCTCGATGCTGATTGGCTGGGAAGCCAGCTCCATGCTGTTTGGCCGCTCAATGCTGATTGGCTGGGAAGCCGGCTCCATGCTGTTTGGCCCGCTCGATGCTGATTAGCTGGGAAGCCAGCTCCATGCTGTTTGGACGGCTCCATGCTGATTGGCCAGCTGGATGATGATTGGCTGGGAAGCTGGCTCCATGCTGTTTGGCCGGCTCGATGCTGATTGGCTGGGAAGCCGGCTCCATGCTGTTTGGCCGCTCAATGCTGATTGGCTGGGAAGCCGGCTCCATGCTGTTTGGCCAGCTGGATGATGATTGGCTGGGAAGCCGGGTCCATGCTGTTTGGCCCGCTCGATGCTGATTGGCTGGGAAGGATGCTCGATGTTCCCTCGCAGCACTGCGGGTCAGAAGTTCCGGTATCGGAGCATTTGAGCGAGTACCAGTTTTTGCTCAAATACTCGGTATCAGCACCAATACCGATACTAGTATCATCCCTAATGTATATAGAGAGTTCATCATTTCTTCTATTTCTATACATTTTAGGTCTGGAGCTGATCTGCCGTCACATTTATGACAGATTGCTTGGTGTGTGGAAACATTGCAGACTCTGCGCGTGGCTCCAGGTGTTCCAGCCAGCCGCGGTGGTTGTGCACAGCTTCATTCTCGTGCTGTAGGTGGCAGAGCTGGGCTGTCATGTACAAGTCATGTGCGTTCAATCAGCAGCAGCTAGGGGCTTGTGTGTGTGCGTGCGTGTGCGTGCGTGCGTGCGTGTGTGTGTGCGTGCGTGTTTTGCTTCACTTGTGAGCAGGTATTCCTCCCACTGGGCCAAAGGTGACTCTCAAACTCTCCAATTCGTGAATCCTTCCACCAACAAAGTGTTTTTTTCTACACAATTGGATTCATTTACTAAACGAGTGGAGAACTAAGCTGGTAGATTTTCGTAGGAACGTTTATCCGTAAAATCTGGATAACGCCATCGGAGACTTGACAAACGTCGTTCGCAATTTTGTTTGATTTTAATATTTGATTTTGGAAATTAATGGAACGGAAAACCACACTTTTCAATCTTTTGTTCAAACCAGAACTCCAGACTGCAAGAGGTTGATCCCAGGCAGGGGCGTAACTAGAGATCACAGGGCCCCATAGCAAAATTTTGTATGGGCCTGCACGGTATCAGGGGGACCCATTTGGTCCTGGCCAGCGCCCCCCTTTGCCCCGGGCCCCATAGCGATAGTTCCGCCACTGATCCCAGGTCAAATCCTGCAACTTACACGGCTTGTACCGTATTTAAAAATTACGTTTAATGTTGTTGATGATGCTTGCGGAGCTGCATTGAGTCGTCTCTGTTGCATGAGCCTGGAGTTCAGCTACCAAGCTCTTTATTTTATACACTGAGTGGCCAGATTATTATGACCACCCCATCAGTACTTCGTTGGGCTGCCTCGTGACTCCACGAGATGACTCTACGGGATGACTTCGTTGGGCCGCCTCGTGACTCCACGAGATGTTGAAAGGTGATGCGAGGAATCTGACACGGCACTGTTCCCCTTCTGTTGTCTTGTACCAGTCTTGCCACTCTCCGTTCTGCCCTAACATTGACTAGTCGCTGACGGCCACAATTCGCACTTTCAGACCCAGATTTTCGGCTGACAGTCCGGTCTTTAAACACTTTAACAACAGCTGCTCTTGAACATGTAACAAATTCTGCTGTTTTGCTGATACTCGCTCCATGGCTCCGAGCGCCAACAATCATCCCACATTCAAAGGCTGTTAAATCGCGTTGTTTCCCCGTATCTTCAGAAACAAATCACTTCTACTGTCGTGGTAAACAACCTGCTTCCCTATTTATAATGGTCTGGCCCTCTAGCAACTTCAGCGCCAAATTATAGCTAATTTGCCTACAAAAGTCAGGTGGTCATAATAATCTGGCCACTCAGTGTATACAGTTTTGTTGGCGCCCCATATATCTGACACAGTGCAGGCAGCATCCTTGATGAACAGCAGCTGTGAGGAAATCAGTGACAGAACAAGGATGGCCATTGAGGGGAAGACATTTCACCGAAAATAAAAGGGTATTATCGACCCCCCCTGGGGTAGCCATAAACAGACTGAGGGGAATTGGTCAAAACTGGAGCAGACAGAATCTGGAGCAGCTGTCCATAGTGACCAATCAGCTTCTCTCTTTAATTTTCAAGAGAAACTGAACAAAGTGAAGAGAGAAGCTGATTGTCATGGACAGTTGCTCCAGATTTTGTCTGCTCCAGTTTTGATAAATTCCCCCTGACTGATTCTCACCCAGTCCACACCGTTTCTTTGGTAGGTGACCTGAGAACACCTATTCGTGAGGCAGGAGCGGAATTCCCAATCACTGACTCTTCCAGAAAGCTATGTATCAAAATACAACAGTACCAAGAAGCATTTTAAATCCACTAAAAGAAAATTAAGACATACTGGAAAGTTTGAATGTGACTGGTGATAACAGGAAGCTATGCAGCACAGACTACAGGAAGTGTGCCTCCAGTAACCCTATGAGGTGCTCCCTTGATTTGCATAAATCATGGCAGTTGTCCAGCACCGTCCGCAGCACGCTCCTCTGTCCAGCACCGTTCCCCAGCGCGCTCCTCTGTCCAGCACCGTTCCCCAGCGCGCTCCTCTGTCCAGCACCGCTCCCCAAGCGCGCTCCTCTGTCCAGCACCGTCCCCACCATGCTCCTCTGTCCAGCACCGTCCCCAGCGCGCTCCTGTCCAGCACCGTCCCCACCATGCTCCTCTGTCCAGCACCATCCCCAGCGCGCTTCTCTGTCCAGCGCTGGTCCTCTTAGGACAGAATTAGAGTCATGTGATTGAAGAAAATAGGTCACCAGCACTCCATAAGTTAAAATGAATGAGTCCTTTTAATGGACAATGATGTCACAGAAATCCAACATGAGCCCATTATTGCATTAATAATGCCCATGGCTCATGTTGGATTTCTGTGACATCATTGTCCATTAAAAGGACTCATTCATTTTAACTTATAGAGTGCTGGTGACCTATTTTCTTCAATCTTGTGTTTTGCACGGTGCCATCCGTGAAGTTACTTCGAGCACCATTTATTTGATTGTTGGCCGGGACTGCTGAAAGGTGTGCGGAGGGCACCTCCATCAATTGCATTAGAGTCATGTGATTCTGCCCATTTCCTGTGAGCCCGGCCTGTCATTTAGACACTAGGGGGGCGCCTCATCATGCAGATTGGGCTCACAGTAGACTTGTAACCCAGCAAAAAATAATGCAGAGAACAGTCACATGTCCGATTTAGTTCAGTTTTCAACAAAATTCGGACAGATCCGCATTTTTTGTTAAAGAAACATTCAGATTCATTTGCATTCGGACGCGTTCGAATTCAGAAATTCAGATGCATCAGAATGTCCCAATTTAACAACATTTGCACGAATATCCATTTGGAACTAAACAAAATTGCTCACAGTATTCCAAGCCCGAGAGGCGCTCACATATCATAACATGAGCACCACTTGGAAGAATGTGCATCCTCTGCCACCGCCAGGATCAGGAATAACACTACAGGGGGATCAATGCCTGGAGTTCCACTTTAATTTAGTATAAGTTGTGGAGGACCTATACAAATATAACAAATATTTTGTTTGGTAGTAGTCATAAAGATTCTTCAACACCATTTTTTAAATCAAACCTATCAAATGTCACATTTTGGGTGGTAACTAGGCGGGATTCTTCCACTAGGTGGCGGACTCTATCTGTAATTTATAGTTTTGTCAACCTCTGTGCTCCAGTGTGTTGCCCGAATAGCTTGAATGGCTCTATCATTTATCTACAGGCCGTGTAAAAAAAGATATATACAGTACAGTCGTGGCCAAAAATATTGGCACCCCTGCATTTCTGTCAGATAATGCACCACTTTGCGCAGAAAACTGTTGCAATTACAAATGTTTCGGCATTCTCATGTTTATTTCTTTTGTTTATATAGGTATGACACAAAAGAAAAGAAAAGAAAAAAAAGCCAAACCTGACACAAGTCTCGCAAAAATGGACTGGACAAAATTCTTGGCACCTTCTCCAAATTGCAAGAAATAACTGCATTCCAAGTTTTTGTGGAAAAGCATGGACAATCTCAAGGTACAAGTCTATCTCCAGAGATCATCAAGGAGAACTATGAGGTGAGCGAAAATCACTCATCCTCATAGTTCGAGCCGACGTGTGACAATGAAACTGTCACACGTCGGCTCAATAGATCGGGAAGTGAGCGAACACATACCGTCGCTCGCTCACTTCTCAATCATCTCCCTGCAGAGAGCCGTGACTGTCGCTCACAGCTCAATGCAGGGATCCCCCCTCCAGCGCTGACTGGCGGAACGGACGGGGGAGGGTGCAGCCTGCTCTGCCTCTAGATAGGCAGAGCCCGCTGTCAATCACTCAGCTGAGTGGATCTCAACAGTATTGTTGGGATCCGTCCCGGCTGCGGTGGTCTCAGTACACCGCAAGCTATAAATCGCGATATACTGAGCTTTGGGTCACGGGAGGACGCTAGTTTATGTTCTTCCGTGACCCTTAGGAGAACTATGGGGAAAAACACTTAACCCATAGTTCTCCTTTAATGCTCCCGTGTCCACTGTGCGCAACATTGTCAAGAAGTTTACAGCCCATGGCACTGTAGCTAATGTTCCTGGACGTGGACGAAAGAGAACAATTGATGAAAGATTGCAACGAAGGATTGTTTGAATGGCGGATAAAGACCCTCCATCAACTTCCAGACAAATTCAAGCTGACCTTAAGGCACAGGCTACAACTGTGTCAGCTCGCACTATACATCACCATCTGAATAAAAAGGGATGCTATGGTAGGAGACTCAGGAGGACCCTACTGCTGACACAGAAACATCAAAAAGCCAGATTGGAGTTTGCCAAAACTTCCCTGAGGAAGCCAAAATCTTTTTGGGAGAATGTGCTGTGGACAGACGAAACAAAATGACAGCTTTTTGGTGCAGCCCGTCATTCTACTGATTTCAGAAAAATGGAAAAAAAATCCAGTCCCTACAGTCACACATGGTGGATGTTCACTGATGTTTTGGTGTTGCTTTGCTGCTTCAGGCGCTAGATGTCTTGACTATGTGCATGGCATTATGAAATCTGAAGACTACCAAAGAATTCTGGGGCGCAATGTAGGGCCCAGTGTCAGAAAGTTGGGTCTCCATCAGAGGTCATGGGTCTTACAGCAGGACAATGACCCAAAGCACACGTCAAAAAGCACCCAGAAATGGTTTCAGACAAAGCGAGTACTGGACTGGCCAGCAATGAGTCCAGATCTAAATCCCATAGAGCACCTGTGGAGAGATCTCTAAACAGCAGTTGGGAAAAGGAACCCTTCCAATCCGAGAGACCTGGAGCAGTTGGCAAAAGAAGAGTGCTCCAAAATTCCTGCTCTTCTAGAACTCTGCTCCCTAAGTGTTCCTCTCCCGTGCCTGCTTCCTGCCCAGGACTCGTTGGCATCGCAGAGACTGACCTCCCCTGCCACGGTGAAATCTTCCGGCCCTTGTGCCACTCCACACCGGTTCAGCCATCCAGGGGCTCTAGGACTGGAGCTGCAAGGGAGGCCTCCCTTGTCAACTCAGACTCCACCAGGTATGTGATATACATTTAATGATATATTCATAAATTCAGAATTGCAATAATTTGAGTCTTTTATATCTGCTCAGAGTCCAGAGTTTAGAGATCCTTGTGACTCCTTTCAGCAAGTCCTGCTGCCTGTCTTTCTACTATAGTTCTGCTGCCGGATGTACCCACCAGTAACCATCACTTTCCAGATCGGGGAAACTATGAGATGGAGCCATGAAACACATTGTACATTTCATGCATAACTGCTGCTCCATCTTGGCCTTTGTGTGAGGTCTGTTATCTTGCTGGTCTCTGGGTGGACAAATCCTCCTGTCTATGTGGTGTCACCCACAGTGATGGTATCTCCCATAGGCCGATACTGCAGGAAGTAAGTTTACAATCCAATATTACTATTATAATTATCAAAATACATCTCTGTAACCTCTTCCTGATTGCTGGGTGTAGATCCTAATCTGACATAGCTGGTGTTCCCACACATTAGTTAT
>NW_017307566.1:156392-168740 GCF_000935625.1 Nanorana parkeri
ATGACACATGACCCTAGCTTGCATCTAAAGTGGAGAGAGAGAGAAGCATCGGGGAAGAAGCCAGTTTGTCTAGTTAAGGGTGCTGCGTGTAGCGGTTTTTCGGTATCGAGTACTAATATTTTTTTTCGATACGTCCCGACACCGAATGCCGATACCGGTGCCACGTGCCCCGATTATCAGAAAGCCGGATGGCGGACCCTTCCTGATTGCCTGGGAAGCCAGTGTTCTATCGAAAGAACACCAGCTTCACTTCCCGAGGCTGCCTGACTTCCTGACCAATCAGGAAGCTGGGCGGCGGGTCATGAGGTGCCGCCAGGCTGCCCAGCAACAAGTGACGCCGGCTTCCTAGCCAATGAGGCTCCCAGCTTCCTGATTGACTAGGAAGCTGGCTTCAATTGTTGCTAGGCAGCTTGGCTGCCTGAACAATCAGGAAGCTCGGGGGCTGGTCATGACGTGCCACCCTACTTCCTGATTGGTTAGGAAGCCAGGCTGCCTAGCAACAAGTAAAGCCGGCTTCCTCGTTATTTAGGAAACCGGGTCATAACCTGCCACCCGGCTTCCTGGTTGGAAAGGAAGCCAGCTCCATGCTCCCTTCGGCGCTTGCGGTCAGAAGAAGATCTCCCTCTGAACGGAAGTTCTGGTATCGGAGGTAAGTATCGGAGCATTTGGACCACGCCAGTGCAATGTGTCGACATGGTAATTTGTTGTCTCCACCAGGGGCCTAGGTGACAGTGTGAATATTGAAAGACAGTTTTCACCCCATAACAGAAAGTGTCTGGCCAAAGACCTTCATGGCAGGATCATCAGGTTATTATTTTATTAAAAGCTGCAGATAACAAAAAGTCTGAAAACAACTTTTGAAATGAAATGGGTTCCCATGTTAAAGCTTCTATGACATTTTACTGATTGGGTTTCAATCTACTTGAACTGAGCAATTTACTTTAAGAAAGCAATTTTGTGCCTCTGAATACATAGGAAGACCTTGGTGACCTCGCACAATTCTGGACTGGCGAGGGGGGAACAGTGATTCATAGGTGACCTCAAGAACTGTGGAACGTGAGGCGCTATGAATCTGCTTTGGGCCATCTGCTAATAGAGGCCTGGGACATTATCGGCCCTCGTCCTCGGTTATCAGGGCAGCCCAGCTGAACAGTCCAGGCACAGTTTTGTTTGGCAAATACAGGAAGCAGTTTACATGACTACGTAGGGCTCTGGTTCCGCTGTCTCTCTGAAATGGTATTATTGTAAAGGGATAATACTGATAGCAGGCTGTCCCAGAGGATGCACTTGCCTTTCATGACTGACTCATTTCCTTAGCCTGCACAGCTTCACTTCGATATGGCTCATGAGAGCCGGCACACCCTGGACATCCTCAGGGAATCCGCAGCAAGAATTGGGACCCCGGGATTTCACTTCTGTAATGAGACAATGCAACGTTCCAGCATTCCCCAAAAGAAGCACCTAGACAATGGTCTCTGCCCTCGCAGTGACAAGTCCTACCTAGAGGGTCAAAAATGTCACCCTAAAGTAAAAAAAAACGATTGATCGCTCTTCAAACAATGGCAAAACCTATCATCCATCTTGGGTCATCAGAAACGACAAGCCCATCCCACTTCCCGCCTACCCTTATCTTAAAGAAGGACTCCAGGCAGGAGAAAACAGAACCCTGAGGGCTTGTGCATTCAAGTCAATGGCACCTCAGCCCCCCCGCGATCAGAAGCGTGGCAAAACATTGCCTGCGTTCCGGTCCACTGCGAATGCAAAAAATAGAGCATGCAGCATTTTTTTTGCATTTCGCACTGGACGCCACTTTCAAATATTTTCCGACCGGCTCCTTCGATCAGCTGATGGAGGGATGCCGGCCGAAAAGGGTGCCGACAGTGGCTGTGTGAATTTCGTCCGCTTCATCAATTCGACCAGTATAGGGTCACATTTAGGAAACGGCTATGTTTATACCACTGGGCCTAGATTAATTTTGACTATATATGAAACTAGACACTAGGTAGCTGTTGCCTTATGTGCCTAATATTCTGCTGAGCACTAAGAAAGAGTCTCTATATATAGCACTGGGAACTCTTCTGCACGCATTGCTGTGCAATAGGGAACTGTACATAGCAGTGGCACACATAGGACTCGGCCAGGGGTTCCTAACTGGCGGCATCCATACCAAGCATTGAAAGAGGATTCTCTGCATTAATGAACCTGAAATCAAAGTGGAGATATCGACTCGATGTGTCAGCTGACATGTGAGTTAAGTGGAAAACCCAGCTTGGCAAGGCAGAGGCGAAAAACTCTTAAGAATTGGAATCTGCTAAGGTTGGAAAAATCAGCGTGGACAAGAAAAACTGTTGTAATGGGGCAGATGGACACAAACCTAGAAGGATTGTAGCCAGTCACAAAGGAGCTACTTTACATGCACATATAAGTTAACGCCTACTTATTCGGCCATGCTTGCATCAGTCAAGGCTACCTTTAACTATCAATTCAAGGTGCCTTCATTGTCAGTAATATGAATTCCATTCCACATTCTGATTGCACAAACATCAGTAAATATCCCAATACTTGTAGCCAGGCGGTGTATTTGTGATTGACCGATTTTTATATACATGTGATAAAATCTCCTTCATTTTCTTTCAGATGTTCTGTTCCTATCTTTGCATAAGTAAAGTAAAACCAAGTTAGTGACATCTTTTAAATTCACACTGGTACCTAACAGGATTGGGGACATCTTGGGCAATCCATTAGGGGCCCGTAGTCATACAAAATGTTAAAGGAGAACTATGGGGTCAGGGCTTTTCCCCATAGTTCTCCTTAGGGTAACGGGAGGACACAAACTAGCGTCCTCCCGTCACCCTAGGCTCAGTATACCGCGAGCTACAGCTCGCGGTATACTGAGACGCCGCAGCCGGAGCGGATCCCGACATCGAGTGACAGCTGGCTCTGCCTATCTAGAGGCAGAGCCAGCTGTACCCGCCCCCTCCCCCGTCCGTTCCGCCAGTCAGCGCTGGCGGATCGGAGCGGGGAGGGGGGAATCCAGCCCCTCCCCTGTCACGGCAGAGAGCCGTGACAGGATCGAGAGGTGAGCGAACGCCGGTATGTGTTCGCTCACCTCCCGATCTACTGAGCCGACCTGTGACAGTCTCATTGTCACAGGTCGGCTAGAACTATGAGGTGAGTGAAAAGCACTCCCCTCATAGTTCTCCTTTAAAGTGTATGTAAAGGGGAAAACATACAGCCTCTGTTGGTTTTTCATTGCTGTCTGTTTCCCAGACAGGAGATTTCCTGGCACTTTCTGTCCCCAGAGACACAACATGATTATGGAAATCTCCCCCAAAATTAAGAGAAATCCCCTTTTGTAATCAGTGCAAGTATCCCCATTGGAAGATTTACTCTCTTCACCTGTTCCAAGTACAACCATAACATTTTGTATTTGGCCGTGTCAGTGAGGAGACAGAGCGTGGCCTTGTGGGGAGTGATGGCCGGGTGGATAGACTGACAGCTCTGCACCGAGCCAAGGACATGTTATAAGGTAATGACCCTTATAGTGTGTGCAGCCATCTTCTACATGTCTTCCCTTCATATGACACCCACAGCAGCCTGGACTTCCCCTGACTGTCCTGTGTTATGTTATCTGCCATACACTATTCACTACTACTCCCTCCCAACCAACACACTTCCTCCCTCCCACCCCACCACCAACACCCCACACACACCCTCCCTACCACCCCGAACAGCAACACCCCACACACCTCCTCCTTGCAACCCCCCCAAACCCACTGGTCCGCGAAAAATGTTTCATTCACAAAACCGGGCCCTGGTCCAAAAAAGGTTTTCCACTTGGAGGATCTATGGCTGCTGGACATCGAAAGCATGTGCTCAGCATGCCAGCCGGGCCTCTCAGGTGGACGGCTATACTCACAATAAAGAGTCATTAACATGTTTTTATTTTATTTTTACAGCTTTTTCTCCTTTCCAGTACAGAATGTTTTCTTGTGCAGTCCCTGGCTTTGCTGATATTTCATATATCTCCAGGAATCAACACTGTGTATTTATCTAGGCACCAGCGACTGAATATTTGCCAGTAGGGAATAGAGTATGAGACATTGGCAGAGGAGACATCAGTTCAGCATTCATCATCCGTGTGTTTGAGTAAAACCAAAAAAAGCTGAAGACAATTTTACAGTATTGATTACTCTGTTGGTTCTCCACTACAAGTTGGTGTTGAAGGTGAATTTTCCTGTTCGCACGCAAGGACCTAGAAATAAATAAGCTTTGCATTTTCTTGCATCCGCTTGCGTTTGTTTTCCGAGGCATATTCCAGAAATGTTTCACTATTTCCACAATCGGTAATGGCGCCGCAGAGCATTTCTGCCAGAACACCTCGCACAGGCGGCTCAATAAACCTCTTAAGGAACAGGGCAATTAAAACACAGCAGTAAGATTAATGGAAGAGTCTGTGGTGCCAATTTGTGCTAATTGGGTGAAAGTAGAGGAAAAGTCAATTCCCTCATAAATTCATGGCATCTTTTAAGCAAACACGTTAATTAAACACATTACAGGGGCCAATAGCACAAATCTGATCAATACTTCGTCGCTCCTTTAACCTCTTGGCGTAAAGTGCAGATATGAGGCAGAGATCCACCCAGCTGGCTGATTGACAGCGGGCTCTGCCTAACTAGAGGCAGAGCCAGCTGTGCCCGCCCCCTCCCGTGTCCCTTCCTCCAGTCAGTGCTGGAGGATCGGAGAGGTAAATCCCTACGGGGAGCGGTGACTGACAGTCATTGCGCTCTGCAGGGAGATGATCGGGAAGTGAGCGAGCGACTGTATGTTTTCGGTCACTTCCCGTTCAATAGAGCCGACAAGTGACAGTTTCAATGTCACGTGAGTTCAGACTGTCTGATCCTATCCTTTGGTAGAGAACACATGACCTAATACCTCCAAAGGGGTCCCGGAAGGCTTTTTTTTTTTTTAGAGACTGGTATATATATCTTACAGGTTCTCTTAGGAAATTGAACTTGAAGAATTAGGGTCAAGGTAAGGGCTGCTCGAGCTAATGTTTTTGTATTTTTTTACAAATTACACATATCGTGTAAACTATTATCTGATGTAAACTGTGAATATTCCCTCTAACGTCTTCACACTAATACTATAATACTTAACAGCTTGCCTATCGGCAATGTACCGAGGCCTCTTCTCAGGACACAGCACACAATGATGACTATCCGCTATGAACCCTTTTTGTTTCTCACTCTTGTGACCTCTATCCTAGAGGTGCATTCACTTTGCAGGGACAAAGCAGGAAGCTGTAAAGATATTGCAGCTTGAACTGGAGCCAGAGAGTTATCAAAAAATAACACATCAAGGACTTTGCAAGCAGGAAGAGGATGCTGGGTAATCTTAAGGGCCCGCCAATTGGCCATATGAGTGATTAGGATGGGACTATTGTAGAGAATGAAATCCAGAAACTAAGATAGCTCAGGCTGGCATGAATGAGGGAAGGTTAAACCTCACCATACTCCAAAGGACTAAGCAATGGAAATTGGCAATACCGTGTTTCCCCGAAAATAAGATACTGTCTTATATTTTTTTTGGCCATAAAAAAAACACTAGGGGGTCTATTCACGAAGCTGCTGAGGGCAGCCGAGTGAATGACCGATCTGAAGTGAAGTGAGCCGAACACTGTTCGGCTATTCACTTCAGGCTGGTACGGCTAATTTCAGCCGTACATCGGCTTGCTTCGTGTGGCTTCGGGTAGGCCGAACATGCTCAGCATGTTTGGCCGACCCGAAGTGCAGAAGGAGTTCGACTCAGCCGATCCAACATCTGGATCGGCTGAGCCGAACCTCCGGCAGGCTACTCACTGCTGTTCGGGCTATTCTTATAGACGCTGAACAGCAGTGAGTCATGGACCGAGCGCCCAACAGTTTCTGGAGAGAGGAGGGGACCCGGCGGCATACCTTATCCCGCCGGGTGACTAATCCCTCCTCTCTCTGCCGGCGTCCATCACCAAGATGGCCTCTGGCAGTTATCAAATAGATTGCCGCGCATGCATGATGACGTCACGGC
Organism: Nanorana parkeri; assembly: GCF_000935625.1. Lineage (NCBI taxonomy): Eukaryota > Metazoa > Chordata > Amphibia > Anura > Dicroglossidae > Nanorana > Nanorana parkeri. The sequence continues at coordinate 162,459 of NW_017307566.1, forward strand.
GCGGTGTCACCCTGTTACCGCTCTGGGGACACACGGTCTCGGGACGCCCCTGTCTAAACCCTAACTGTATGACATGTAGGGCTTGTTCACACCAAATGCAGACCAGATCTGCATGTGTTTCTGCACACGCAGTGAAGTGGGTTGTGCCGCGTTTTTGATGCGTTCCGGGTCATTTTTGTAAAAAAAAAAAAAAGGGCTTTCAGTGCGTTCCAGGGCGTTTGCATGCGTTTTTGATGCGTTTGCATGCGTTCCAGAGCAGGTAAAATAGGGCTAGCTGCAGCTTTTTTATATGCTCTGGAACTGAACTTTGCGGTGTGAACTAGAGCCCAAAATACCATTGGAAGACATTGGACGCAGTTTTGATCCGGTCTGTAACTGCTCTGCTCTGCTCCTGGAACGCGCTTGGTGTGAACTTAGTCCGCTGTACCCCATTGTATCATAAACAATTGACATTTGTTTCATAAAATACTGTTTTTATTTTTTTTTACCTTTTTTGTTGCATCTTAGTGCTGCTGAGCTTCTCCAGCATCTTTAATCCACTTCCTGTGCACATCATTGCTCTGAACTTGTTCATTGATAGTGAGAGTGGTGAAGCAGACCTGCTCAATGGCTGCTTGCAGTCTCCACCAGGGGCACATTTGACAGCGTGACAACACTGGAGCACAACTGGGAAACAGTTGTCACCACAGAAAAAGGAAGTGCCTGGACAAGGACCACAATGGCAGGATCACCTGGTATTAGGCATTTTTTAAACAGAATGAAATTAGATTAATATTTTAAAGCTTATATGAGATTGGATTTAGATCTACTTTTAAATGCTATTAAAGTCAAAATGTTTTTAAGATTTTTCAAATGCTGATGAAATCACTTACAATGGATGCTGCCCCTTGATGTTTAAAGGCTTTAGCTTCCTGCAGAATCAGCTGAGCACTGGTCCTGATATCCTGTTTTACGGTGGCTCCTTTTCCTTGCAGGGTCCTATAGAGTCACCCTTGTGTGCGCTAGTAAGCTGTGTGTGTCTCCACAAACACACTGGCAGGCAAATCACTGCCCTGCTCCCTGCTAGGCTAGTAGATGGACAGCTGCTGGAGACTGCTCTGTCCCCTGTGATCTTGTACTGGACAGAAAGGTCAGGGAAGCCGAGCTGAGAGAGTTGGAGCTGTTCAGAAACATGATGACTAAACATGAAATCACTTACAATGGATGCTGCTCCTTGATGTTTAAAGGCTTTAGCTTCCTGCAGAATCAGCTGGTCCCCTGAGCACTGGTCATGATATCCTGTTTTAGGGGGGCTACTTTCCCTTGCAGGGCCTTATGGAGTCACCCTTGTGTGTGCTAGTAAGCTGCCGGTGTCTCCACAAACACACAGGCAGGCAAATCACTGCCCTGCTCCCTGCTGAGCTAGTAGATGGAGAGCTGCAGGAGACTGCTCTGTCCCTTGTGATCTTGTACTGGACATGAAGTTCAGGGACGCCGAGCTGAGAGAGTCGGAGCTGTTCAGACACATGATGACTAAGTGCTGGGGCAAAAATGTAAATAAATACTTTGCTGGTTAATGTCTATTTCTTTGATCTGGATTCATTATTGAAAAAAAAGTTGAATTCTACTTTATTCATAAAAACAAAAGTCTCTTCCAATCCAATCTGGTCATTCCAATAAGAGGGGAACGTTTTGAATCCCTGTTCACACTCGCGGACTTCTGCTGTTCATTTTCCACTGTGATAACAACGGCATTACCTCACAAGGTTAAGTCACAAGAGGTTAAAGCATTATCTTATTCCATTGTCCATGACTTATACAGAGTGCTATGAAGACCAGAGCCATAGTTTCTGTTTGGCAGCTGAATGAACCGTCCTCGGCTGTCCTTAATGTGTGAGTTTTGTGAGCCCGCCAGAACATTTTTTTTTTTTTTACAAGGATGTTTAAGCCCACAAAGAATTTTTCAGCGAAAACAGGAAACGCGGCATCGATTACCCTGGTGTCAGCTCCTCAACAAGGACACATTTCAACATCGCATTTGTAATTTCCTGCCTGCCATTGGCAAGGGGGGCACTTTAAACGCTAATGGAGGGCCGGTGTACACGGAATGTTATGTAACGCTTCTCTTCCTGAGTGTGGAGACAGACAGAGGTGCGCGCACTGGAAGCCAACCATTACCAAACTGTTGTGTCTGTGACAAAGAGATAGACATGACAAGGTGCCATTAATATTCCATTTAAAAGATTGTACCATTCTTCTTAGAAATAACGGCAATTTATTTTTTTTCCCCTTACACACCGTAGGCTTTTTTTTTTGGTGTGGTACAAAACAACATACAGCATGTTCTATGTACACTGAGTGGCCAGATTATTATGACCACCCCATCAGTATTTCGTTGGGCCGCCTCGTGACTCCACAAGATGTTGAAAGGTGATGCGAGGAATCTGACACGGCACTGTTCCCCTTCTGTTGTCTTGTACCAGTCTTGCCCCTCCCCCGTTCTGCCCTAACATTGACTAGTCGCTGACGGCCACAATTCGCACATTCAGACCCAGATTTTCGGCTGACAGTCCGGTCTTTAAACACTTTAACAACAGCTGCTCTTGAACATTTAACGAATTCTGCTGATTTGCTGATACTCGCTCCATGGCTCCGAGCGCCAACAATCATCCCACGTTCAAAGGCTGTTAAATCGCGTTGTTTCCCCGTATCTGCAGAAACAAATCACTTCTACTGTCGTGGTAAACAACAAGATGTTGAAAGGTGATGCGAGGAATCTGACACTGCACTGTTCCCCTTCTGTTGTCTTGTACCAGTCTTGCCCCTCCCCCGTTCTGCCCTAACATTGACTAGTCGCTGACGGCCACAATTCGCACATTCAGACCCAGATTTTCGGCTGACAGTCCGGTCTTTAAACACTTTAACAACAGCTGCTCTTGAACATTTAACGAATTCTGCTGATTTGCTGATACTCGCTCCATGGCTCCGAGCGCCAACAATCATCCCACGTTCAAAGGCTGTTAAATCGCGTTGTTTCCCCGTATCTGCAGAAACAAATCACTTCTACTGTCGTGGTAAACAACCCGCTTCCCTATTCATAATGGTCCGGCCCTCTAGCAACTTCAGCGCCAAATTATAGCTAATTTGCCTACAAACGTCAGGTGGTCATAATAATCTGGCCACTCAGTGTATATACATAAGTATGTATGTTAGGTGGAAGAAGGACTTACCTTTTCTCTTGAATCCTTATCTCTTGGATTCTTTATCTCTCCGCTGCCGATCATGTGACCAGCGCATCAGTCTTGGTCACATGAATCGCCTTTGCAGAGGCATTGGTCATGTGACCTTCAGTGGAACAGTCAAGATGTGCAACAGTTCTAGAAAAAAAAAAAAGTATGTTCTGTTCTGACCTGTTTCTGATATTTTCACAGCATTTAACTACTTTAAAATTGGATTCTTGGTGGGAGCTGAAAAACATTATTAATATTATTATACACATAAAAATATGTTACATTATTATTATTATAGAGGATTTATAGAGCGCCAACAGTTTGCGCAGCGCTTTACAATATAAGGAAGACATTACAATTAAATACCATTCAAGACAAGATGGTAAGGAGGGCCCTGCCCGTGAGGGCTTACAATCTATAAGAGAGGGACAAGTGATACATGAGGAGGCAGCTGTGCGGGGATGATTGTTTGAGAATGTGATGGTTGAGTGGTTAGGTTGAGGTGGGATAGGCTTCCCTAAAGAGATGATTCTTACAGGCAGTCAGAGTGGGAGACAGACGGACAGGTTGGGGTAAAGAGTTCCATAGGATGGGAGAGACTCTAGAGAAGTCCTGGAGGCGAGCATGGGAGGAGTTGACGAGGGAGCTGGAAAGCAGAGATTGTCAGAGGGGGGATGTAGACACTGAGCGGTTGGTCAGGTGGATGAGTCTAGCAGCTGAATTCATGATAGACTGAAGGGGGGAGGAGCCTGTGTAGTGGAAGGCCAATGAGTCAAGACGAGATATAACAAGTGAGTGGATAAGCAGTTTTGCGGTTTCTTTGGTGAGGAAGGGGCGTATTTTGGAGATGTTACGAAGGTGAAGGCGGCAGGATTCGAATAGGGATTGGATTTGGGGAAGAAAGGTGAGGCCCGAGTCAAGGATGAGACCTAGCACCTTGGCATGGGGGGAGGGTTGCATAGTTGTGTCAACATTGGGCCTCTCTATGTAGTTACATGAAGGGGCTATGGTCTTGGGTTTTCTTTTTTTTTACAGTACCATCTGCTGATGACATCTTATGCTGGGAGTACCCCAAAAAATATTATTATTATACAGGATTTATATGGCGCCAACAGTTTGCGCAGCACTTTACAATATAAGGAAGACATTACAATCACAATACAATTCAAGACAAGATGGTAAGTAGGGCCCTGCCCCGGAGAGCTTACAATCTAAAATACAGAGGTTCTCTATGAGATCTTATGTATTTCATTGCTTGGACGTCAGTCTTTTAAATAATGGGAGCAACAGCAGGATGGAGTCGACACTCCTGGGGTTCTATCAGTGTGCTGCACTGCGCTAGAAATCTGGACCGTGTCACTTCTCCTGATGAGGTCTCACGTCGGCTGAACGCGCAAGCGCAGAGGCAAAGTAAGCAACAAGTATCATTACATCAGCTGCCTCAGCTGATCGGGTCCAGAATTTTCACACGTGATTTGCCTGTATTGCACATGTGCGGGGAAGCCAGCGGGTCCAGAAAATTTACAGACAAGGCACCTGCGGCCACTTATATTTCTTTATGATCATTATGTGTTAAGTTAGGTGGCCGCAGGCACCCCACTTGTGAATTCTCTGGACCCGCTGGCATCCATGCACATGTGCAATACAGGCCTTTGATATTTCTGGACCCGATCAGCTGTTCGAGGCAGCCGATCAAATGTTCACTGTGCTTCTTCGCTTGCACGTGCAGCCCACGCCGCCGGAAGTGACGAGTGGGTCCAGATTTCTCACAGGTCCAGGATTCTAACAGAACACAGGAATTGCCAGTTTCTCAGCAGACTATGAAGGATGATAACTCTTTAATGGAGCAGAGTACAGCAGTGCAGGCAGTGGGAGACTCTTCTTTTGTGGCCACAGCTGTTTAGCAAGGTTCATATTTCTTTCAACAAGGTCGCTTTAGTCTAACCCCAAATACTGTGCATAACATCAAAGGGAAAACTGTACAGAGAGAATATGAAAGCTAATATTGCTGACCTCTCCAATGACTTCACTGTTTTCAGAGGCACTGACCTGGATCTAGTATGCATCAGGAGTTATGATTTGACTGCACTATACACTTGTTCCAGGTCAGTGATTAGAGACTCAGAGCATTAAAGCAAATGACAGCCAAGAGTTATTTGATTTTTTATTAATGATTTTTAATACTGTGATTGTATTTGACCATTATAGTATTTAACAAAGGCATGCTTCCATCCTCAGGCTGAAGACGTTTGTTTGCAAACAAACTTCAAACTTCCAACTTGCATGTGCTGTCCTGGTGACAGCATGATTGGAAATCATGCTAACTGGTTGCTGAGGGAAGACGTCGACCTGTCAGGGACAGTGGAGTCAGAGAACAAGGAAGACACGCAGATGCACATAACTAATGCTCAGATGGAATATTCATTAACATTCTCGTGGTACGGGGACTCATGCCTGAGAACGGTACTAGCCAAACTGCAGATATTCTTTAAGTTTGTGTGTTGTAAAGTAGTCACCGCTCCAAGCTCGCTCCTGTGATGGACTACAATCTCAATACCAATTAGTAAACTAAACATGAGATTGTAGTCCATTACAGGAGTGAGCTTGGAGCGGTGACTACTTTACAACACACACAGGGACCATGGGGAACAAAAGTAGTCACCCTCCAGAAGGAAGGACAGTGTCGGCACCAATTCAGAGATGATTTGAGGATCTACAGCCGAGTGATATACAAATAAGAAACATTTTTGTTAATAGTTGAGGTACTTGAATGTATTTTTAACATTTAAGTGTGTTTTATGTCACTTTAACATCCTCTTCAGCTTATATACACCTAGAACCTAACCTTCGCACTCCTGCCCCCGAACCTAACAGCTAACAGCTACAGATCTAGGAATACTCACCTGGGTGACCTCACATACAGGGGCGTCCCGAGGCCAGGTGTCACCCGGAGCGGTTACCGGGTGACACCCCGCCGTGACATCACCGCGCATGCGCGGCGATCTTATTGATAGCTGCCGGCAGCCATCTTGGTGATTATTCTGACTCCGATTGTTGTGATAGCGAAATATAT
>NW_017307566.1:175399-202167 GCF_000935625.1 Nanorana parkeri
CCCGGCGGGATAAGGTATGCCGTAGAGTCTCCTCCTCTCTCCCGAAACTGTCGGGCCCTTGGTCCATGACCGAGCGTCCGACTTTTCAGAGGGGGGTGACACCAACATGACTGTTAGTCATGTTGGTGTCACCTCTACAATGGTGTCACCCGGGTGCGGGCCGCACCCCCCTTGTGACGCCACTGCTAGCATAACCAGCAACTTCCCGCTAATGCTGCATGAAGGAGGCGCTTTCCACTGTTGGATAACAAAACAACTGCGGACAAAGATAATCGGCTGGCCTGCAGAAAAGGTCTTGCTCCATGTTTGAGTGGCTTTGTGTTCGGCACGCATTGGGGAAGGGTGGAATCTCTCTGTGGATCTTTACTAATTGCTTTTGCGTGGATGACGAAAAGAGCTCATTAAAATGTAAACAAAATCTGCTCATCTACTCATCAGCAATGGCCAGACCAGCCTGCTGATTAGAAGGAGCTCTGTGTCACGGACTATTATTAGGCCCCAGAGTAAACAAACAGCATTAATTGCTAAAGAGAGACAGTAGCAAAGCACAAAGCCTTAACCTCTCATGTGCTGCACATTCCTAAAAAACATGAAATGAAGTGCAGTGTGTCTGGTTTTCCGTTAAGCAGCAAACTAGACAAGCTATAAAATAAAAAAAATAAGGACGCCTGTGCTGAAAGGAATCACTTAGGCTGCCATTGCTGAGCTCTCTGATGATGGTAGTTACCTGCCTGTCAATTAGAAATGAGCATGTGGATCAAGACAACAGAAGACCCGACACGCTTGTTCCTGGTCAATGGCTTAACAAGAGGGGAGGTAAAGCAGCCAAGCAAGGAGCATTTTCAGATGGAACACTCAGCTTCCATGCTTTGGTCAGGGCCAGGCTTTCCTTAACCTGTTTCTTAACACTTAACCCCCTCTAACAGTGAATGAAAACCCCTACAGTGAGCCCTTAAAGTATTTCTAAATCCTATCACAAAATTGAATATATTGCAGCTTACCAGTCCTTAGATGTGGTGGCTGCATTTGTTTTTTTTTTCTTTTCATCTGGGGATCCTGCCAGTAGAAGACTTCTTGTCCTGGGGTGACAACGCTCACCCAATTTCCCTGTATCTATAGAGCAGTGGTCACCCTAGGACAAGAAGTGTGTGAGGACTACAGATCTCCACCCATTCTCCTCATCTCTAAGTCCCCGTTCACACCAGGGCGGTTTCATCGCGCAGATTTTTCCACAATGAAGCGCATGCAAAAAAACCTCACATACATTCCTATTGGGCTGTTCGTGCAAACGCGTGGAATCGCACGTACAAATGTGCCTATTGTTTGAAATAGTCCCTGAGCTTCTTTTGTCACTCTGATCAGCTTGTTTTGCTCCATAGAAACGCACTGATCAGCACGATTTAGCAAATTTTTTATACGCGTTTCAGCAGCTAAGCTTGCTTCTCATTGAACAACTGAAAACGAGCTTCATAAATGCGCTGATATATGAACTGAAAAACAACAAAAAGCTTCCCAGCACACTCACCAGTAAGCATGCAAAAAAAGCCTGTCTAACCCCCGGGCGAACCTGCATCCAGGGCCGGATTTACTCTCCCTGCCGCCAGGTTCCGCAATGCACCCCCCTCCCCGCCAACCGCCCCCATCAACGGAGAATGGCAACCAGATGGCAGGGACGGCAGGGTTAGTTTTATTTTTTTCTATTGTTTCTTTATTTTTTTCAACTTTTTTATCACTTTTGTATTTATTTTTTTACCTTTTTACATTTTTAGCTTATCGTTTACTTTTTTAATAATTTTTTTATCTTATTATTGTTTATTTATTTTTTATAATTACTTTCTTATTTGTAAATATTTTTTTTCTTATTATTTTTTACTTTTTAATCACCTTTTTATTTTTTTCATTTAAACCCTGCCGCTCTGCTCCCCACATCGACGGCCAGTGAGGAGAGACTCGGCGGCCGGAGGGAGGACGGAACCAGAGGAGAGAGGTAGGTGCGGGAGGGGAGGACGGACGGGCTGCACACATCCCGGCGATCACTTGTAAACGATCAAGCGGCTTCACCACACACATTTAGTCCTGCCTTCCCAAAGGCTGTATGTTACGGGCGTCGGGGGATTCCACCCCGCTGCCGCCCCTCTGCTCCCTCCCGGGCCTCGTGGGGAAAACGGGCCTGCCTGCATCCAATTTTATCTTTTGCTATATGTGCTCCAAGATGGAGACTCTCAGTTTAGAGTTAGAACCGCACTACATAGAGGTGCCTTGGCGCGGCTGTGCGGCTTTCACATATTCTGCAGAAGACGTGTATCTAAACCTCTGTTTTTAACCTTAGCGGTGAGACAAGTTTTTTTTGCATGCTGGCTGTTGAGTGTGCTGGAAACATTTTGCTGGTTTACTGTATAAAGCCCTTCCATGTGCACCTTGCTTGAAAGCCGGTTATGAGTGCGTTTGCCATTTGTTTTGCTTGATAAGTGAACAGAAAACGCCTGTAATATGCACTGAAACGCGCATAAGAAAACGCACGAAAACAGCGCTGAAACGCTGTCGCCCTGGTGTGAATGGGGCCTAAAAAACAGCAGCTAGGTGTTCAGTAATCCACATTAGAGAGCAAGGCTTAGCTGATAACATTGCTTGGGGTTCCATTTTTTTTTAATTTCGGTTTCGTTTCGTTTTTGACATTTTCATTTCGGTGCACCTCTAGAAGGAAGATCTGGTACTGAAAGTCGATTCATTCTGGCGTGGTCAGATTAAAAAATGGAAAGAGGTGAGACTGGCAGGATCACCCGGCATTAGACAACAAACTAGGCAATAAATGGATAAACTTTGCATTACTTAGAGGTATGGTTTTCTTTTCTTTTTTTTAGGATATGAAGAAAATCTTTGGATGAGATACAAGACCGTATCCGTTCCCTTCTTCTTCCAGCTGCTGCAAAATTACAGTTGTAAGGTAATGCAAAAATGACATCTCCACAGCAATATTACAAGCAACATTATTTGCTTACATACAACTAAAAGCATGTCAAAAAGCAGATTGATTGTCCTTGTACTGGGGAACAGGATGCTGATTTGCTGAGCTCTTTCAATGAGATGAAATAAAAATTCCTACAAAGGTCACCGGCCACGGTAAAAAAGCAAAAAAAAAGTTATTCAATATCTTCCTGTGGAGACGTCCAAGTGCGGCGAGACCGCAGAGCTGCAGATAGGGCTGAAAAAATAGTTGGGATGTATGAAAAGTTGGCATTTCTGACAGACTTCTAGGATAAAGTGTGATGTGAGGGTGCTAATGGGAGCTATCACAGGAAGCCATCTGCTGCGCGCTGTGCTATCAACAGGCTATGTGCAGCTGGGGACGGCAGGAAGTTGGCCATACAGGAATTGGAGCTATGCACAACATGGCAGGCAGCTGCACTAAGGCTCGGTTGTGAAAGCGACAGTAATGAAACTAAGAACTGCCGCTTCAGCCTAATCATTCTCACTCAGGCATTTTAAACTCAAATTCATCAACAGTAGCATAGCTCTGTAAGAGGGCCACATCGTTTTTGTAAGGGCCCTGCACTTGGCAAAGTCAAGACGGCAAAATACACCATAGAACATGAAGGGTTAAAGTGCATAGGCTAATATTATTCACACGTCACATAAATGACATGTGAATATTATTCCTGCGTGGCGCTAGAGTGTTCGGGAAGAAAAGGTGGCAACCCTTAGCCCTCGTTCACACCTGAACATTTTGTAGCGCGTTCTACGCTCGACGAACGCTCTACAAAACGCTCAAACATATAAATCCCATTATATTAAATGGTCTCGTTCCCACCTTGGCGTATTTCCACCCGTCCCTAACACGCTACAAAACGGCACACGCCTGAAAAGGTACATGTACTACTTTGGGCCGTTTTGTTGCGCGTTTCCATTGGGATACAGCCAAGTAGCCTTCAGAAACGCGCGTTTGTCGCTTGACTTTTTTACAGCGAATCGCGGTAAAAAAAACGTGCGACGGTCGCGCATATGCAATACGCCTAGGTGTGAACAAGACCTTAGGGCAAGTTCACACCAGCCCAGTGCGTTGCCGGAACACACTGGATCGCATCCTGGCTGGCTCACTGCGTTCTGGGGTGGGAGGGGGCGTGGCGGTGCATTAAAGGAGAACTATAGGGTCAGTGTTACTACAGCTCGCGGTATACTGAGACGCCGCAGCAGGAGCGGATCCCGACATCGATGTCTGGATCCGCCCAGCTGCGTGAGTGACAGCTGGCTCTGCCTATCTAGAGGCAGAGCCAGCTGTACCCGCCCCCTCCCCCGTCCGTTCCGCCAGTCAGCGCTGGCGGATCGGAGCAGGGAGGGGGGAATCCAGCCCCTCCCCTGTCACGGCAGAGAGCCGTGACAGGATCGAGAGGTGAGCGAACCCGGTATGTGTTCGCTCACCTCCCGATCTACTGAGCCGACCCGTGACAGTCTCATTGTCACAGGTCGGCTAGAACTATGGGGTGAGTGGAAATCACTCACCTCATAGTTCTCCTTTAAGTCAATGGCACCGCAGCCACGCACCCCGGGCTGCAGTGCGATCGCCCACTATCTTTTCTGATCGCACCGGACCAGAAAGCAGGCATTGATGTGCCCCGTGTTTCCGGTGTGGTCAATCATACTGCCGCCGGGGGGCGTGGCTGCGGGGCCATTGACTTCAATGCACCGCCACGCCCCCTCCTGCCCCAGAACACAGTGAGCCGGCCGGGATATGATCCAGTGCGTTCCGGCACAGAGTCTCCATTCGGGTCTAGGAGAGTCAGCTTTAGTATTAATATCTGTATATGGTTTTCTGTGGTAGTCGTAACTAATATATGTTCGTAAACTCATCCGAAACTAACGAAATTCGGATTTCGGCCGAATCTGAAACCTGAACCGAATTGAATTTTGGAACCGAATCCCGAAATAACGAAATATCCGAACCCAACCGAATTTTTCCGCAGCTTACATTTCTACTGGAAAATCTCTTTAAGTAAGAAGAGACAAAAACAAGAAGAATATTTCCATATTTTAGTAGAATTCCATCCTCGGAGTTGTGTAGGAAACCTGCAGTGGGTTTGGCATGACCTATTTTTATTGTCAGGCAAAACTTTCCTATTGCTCGTATTGAGTTGTTCATATCCAACCTAAGTCAATAGCTAAAACTATTCCTTCAGACAATTGAGCTACTTAGTCCCCCACTTGCTCTTCCTGTTATGTCATATGTGACAAACTGTAACGAATGATGAATTGAAGGCATTATTTATGATTTTAGACCCTGACGTGCGGTTAGAAACCTTACGATGTCATGTCAGAGGTTATCGGCCACTGAGGATCATTTTCAATGTAATGTCACAGGTGACTAGACCACAGGATGTCCTCGCAAGGAAAAGGAGCCCACTTCCTGCCTCCTTCCATCAATATTCTTTTATTACAAGTATAGCCTACTTCCTGTTCAAGGGCTTTCATTCATTCAACAGACAGTTTAATAGGAATAAATACCCCGGCCAGGTGAATGTAGTACAATTCCTAGTAACAACATTTCTAAACCTAAATACAGTTCTTTCTTTGAAGGCAAAAAAATTAAGATATACACTGAGTGGCCAGAATATTATGACCACCCCATCAGTACTTCGTTGGGCCGCCTCGTGACTCCACGAGATGTTGAAAGGTGATGCGAGGAATCTGACACGGCACTGTTGCCCTTCTGTTGTCTTGTACCAGTCTTGGTTCTGCCCTAACATTGACTAGTCGCTGACGGCCACAATTCGCACGCTCAGACCCAGATTTTCGGCTGACAGTCCAGTCTTTAAACACTTTAACAATGAACCCCTCTTGAACATTTAACAAATTCTGCTGTTTTGCTGATACTCGCTCCCTGGCTGAAAGGCTGTTAAATCGCGTTGTTTCCCCGTATCTTCAGAAACAAATCACTTCTACTGTCGTGGTAAACAACCTGCTTCCCTATTTATAAGGCCCCATTCACATGTAGAGACTTATCGCGATTTCCGCCGCGATATCGCGCATTTTTGCAGCGCGATATCGCGAGAAGTCGCCGGCTCATGATAGTCAATGGAGCTGTCTTAGCTCCATGTCGCACGTCGCGGTCGCAAGTCGCTTCTACAGGACCCTTTTTTTCGGCGGATTTTGCTTTTTTCTATGGTGCCCGACGGAGAAGGTCGCGCTACCGTCGCTGGAACGTCGCCCCCCGAAAGTCGCGCTATCCCGGCCGCTGCAAAGGTATGTCGCTACATGTGAACGGGGCCTAATGGTCTGGACCTCTAGCAACTTCAGCGCCAAATTATAGCTAATTTGCCTACAAACGTCAGGTGGTCATATTAATCTGGCCACTCGGTGTATAGATAGCATAGAATCATAATGATATTGCTGAGTAACAATTCTCTTAAACAAACTCTTTGGATTACTTTGGTGCACAACGTTGGCTGTTAAACAGTATTTGTACATTTGCTGAGAATCCTTATAGTTCAAAGCCCTAAGGCTGGGTTCACACCTGGGCGTTTTTCAGCGCTGATCGAAGCGCTGAAAAACGCTCAGCAAGTGAAATCCTATTGAATGCTATGGGCATGGTTCCCACCTGGGCGTATTTCAGCGCGATTTTTCCCACTGAAAAACGCCCTACGCCCGAAATAGTACAGGAGCTTCTTTGGGGCGTATTTCAGCGCGTATCCATTGGTATTCCCGAGTGTGGCTCGGGGTTAACAGAGTGGTAACCCCGTGCCACACTCGGGAATACAGCGTAGGTCTTACCTTGTCCGCGATCCCCACTGTGTCCTCCGCCCGCTGCCGTCTTCCGGGTTCCATCCCTTGCGAGCGTCCGCGAGCAGACGCAGGGAGATTTTGCACTGGTGGTCAGGGTAAATCTTCCTCTCCAGCAGGAAGCAGGGCAGTGACATCACAAAAGCTCACTCCAAATCTGGAGTCTAGCAGTCAAAGGTACAATGTCTAATGTTGGGTATACACAACATTAGCCTGGCTTCCCGATTGGTCAGGAAGCCAGGCTGCTTAGCAACAGGTAAAGCTGGCTTCCTAACCAATCAGGAAGGCGGGAGGCAGGTCATAACCCACCACCTGGTTTTCTGATTGGAAAGGAAGCCGGCTCCATGCTCCCTCGGCACTGCCGGTCAGAGGGAGATGTCTCTCTGACCGGAAGTTCCGGTATCGGAGCATTTGGGCGAGTACTAGTACTTACCCAAATACTCGGTATCGGCACCGATACTCGGTATTGGTGCATCTCTAGTTTTTTTAGTCAAAGGATATCAGGCGGGAGGCGGCCACCCACTGAACGAATTTGGGTTGGTTCATCAAGAACCATCCAAAATTCACACACTATGTAGCCAACTTTAGATGCGTTTACTTTGCAGATAAACATCAATGAGGCTCAAGATACACAAGTACCTAGGCACAGGCAATGCACCATTATTTTCCAGGAGTAGATTTTGCGAGGTACAAATTACGCACAATTAACATTTCTGGAGGTTCTTTATAAGACAGCAACCTTTCGGTTTTTGAGTTTAGATAATGATAAAATGAAAAGACAGTTGAAGCTTGGCCACCCTGGGCCTGCTGCCCTCACACCGATCTGCGCCTAGAGCTGCTGGAGGTTATTTTCTCACTTTTACTTCATGGAGAAAACCGCAGCAACTAATAATATTTTAGACGCATGCAAAACTCTGCATGTGTTTGAAGCCTACAACTCTGCAGCATATCATGATTATATATCGTGTAAGCATTTATAAATCCTACATTAGGGGGGAAGATCTAGAAATAACGCTCCTAGGGAAGTCATAAAGGCTGGGTTCATTAGGGAACTGCTGAGGAAGGAAATATGTATTGATTCTAGGAGAGATCTCTCATGCATATAGAAAGAGCTGCACTGGGGACTTATTACTTTAGACAGATGTAATTAAAGTTTACGGGATTTTGTTGGAGGAGGCTGCACCTTTAAAGGGCCACCTTTAGCTAGAAGGTGATCCGCCATGAAAAGGCATCTTGCCACATTAAAAACAAAGCTTGTAGTGATACACACATTGCAACGTCACAATTGAGTACTGTCCATTAACGATTTGTGACATAACTTATTAGCAGCCGTGCAATTCCAGCGTCAATTGGGGATTTGAATAGTTTCTCTCGTTCAGCCCATGGGGTGATTGAGAAAAGTTTAAGACAGCCTTTCTCAAACAGGAGGGAAGGGGGGCTGCTGATGTAAAATGGGAACTCTGATGTGAAATGGGGGGGAGGCTATGATATGAAAGTAGGGCTTCTGATGTGAAAGGGGGCTCGTGATGTGAAGGAGGGCTATTGATGCAAAGGGTGATGTTAAGGCGGGGGGGTGTGTGTGGGGGGGGGGATCTTGATTTGAAAAAAACACCTCTATGTGTTTTTGTGTGGGGTCCCCCTTAAAATCTATGACATTTTAGAGTGGGATGCCTTGAGATTTGGCATACTTTTAAAGGGTGCTGTGACTAAAAAAAGTTTGGGAAAAGCTGGTCTAAGGGCTCATTCACACAATATGCGTTAGGGCTGTGCTGGCCATTTTTTCCAGTGCAGCCAGAATGCAAGAAATTGCAATATGCCTTGTCACGGTTGGGCTTGGTTCATACGACTGTGCTCCGGTGGTGTGTGCTTAAAAAAAGTATGGCATGCAGTACTTTTTTAAGCTTACTGCAGTGAGACATGGTACAACCAGATTGCACCATGTTGAGCCCATAGAATTTAGCCCTCGTTCACACCTGAACGTTTTGTAGCGCGTTCTACGCTCGACGAACGCTCTACAAAACGCTCAAAAATATAAATCCCATTGTATTCAATGGTCTCGTTCCCACCTTGGCGTATTTCCGCCCGTCCCTAACGCGCTACAAAACGCCCCACGCCTGAAAAAGGTACAGGTACTACTTTGGGCCGTTTTGTTGCGCGTTTCCATTGGGATACAGCCAAGTAGCCTTGGAAACGCGCGTTTGTCGCGCGACTTTTTTACAGCGAATCGCGGTAAAAAAACGCGCGACAGACGCGCATATGCAATACGCCTAGATGTGAACGAGACCTAAATGAAATGTCACTCGCGACATTTCAATAAAGTTCTAAAAAAAAGAAACAGTTCAATGCGGCTCGATCGAGCACATCGGAACTGTCTGGGCACACATGCATCAGCAGCCATGCTGGTGAGCACGGCTGCTGGTGTAACCAGCCCTAAAGATGTATGGCCAGCTTTAGAATGTAGAGCTGGGTCCGGCCAAGTGACCTTGACACATTTGCCCTCTGAGGTTTCAGGGGAGCAGCAGACAGACAGTAGTCAGTGACTGAGCTGGCCAGGAAGATAAGTCATTACATCAGGGGGTCACTGTGTCTGGGCTAAGGGTCTGGTGTCTGCACATTATCTACAATGCATGAGATAGAGCAAGACCAGGTAAAGCACTTATCTGTCTTTCATAAACAATGCCCAGCCCATCACAAGGCCATAGATATATACAGATAATATTCACCGGTCAGGGGTCTGAGAAACCCTGATCTGTTTATAAAATGCAACAGTGCGAAGACCTGTGGCTGATTGCTGCCAACACACATTGGACCTGTGGCCTACACACCCAAAGCGGCCACTGAACAATCCTTTTTAACAGATGTAAATCTACACCACACCATAGGTGCTATGTGCTATTATTTATTATTAGGAAGGTGAGGAGTTTGCATGTTCTCCCTGTGCTTGCGAGGGTTTCCTCGGGGTACCCTGATCTCCTCCCCCACTCCAAAGACATGCTGGAAGGTTAATTGGCTCCTGTCTAAATTGGCCCTGTATGCATGTACAATAGGGACCTTAGATTGTAAGCTCCTTGAGGGCCGGGACTGATGTGAATGTGCACTGTGTAAAGCAATGCGTACATTGATGGCGCTATGTGAATACCTGTAATAAATAAAATAAATAAATAGTATTGAAATAAAAGTATTTTACCTTTATTTAAGACAAACCAGCCGTCCTTTACAATGTTGCCTTGACAGTTCTCTCCTCCAGCTCCTTCCCTGATGCAGCGCATTGATCTGAACAGCTCCTATTTAAAACAATTGATTTTTTCATGTCAGTGCAATTTGCCTGTATTGGAAAATGTGTTTAAAATGTACAGCAACGCATCCAATGTGACCAAGCCTTCCATAGGGTTAGCCTGAGGATTGGCTTTGGGGTTAGGTGTAAGTCAAAAGTCAGTAAGTTCATTAACATTTTTTGCCCATGAATATGTTGCCAGGTATCCCACCCGGTAAAAGCGTCAGTGCCCAATATATATATATATGATAATAAATAATCTGCGCTAATGGAAACAAATAAATAGCATCAAAGGGTTTAAAGCAGCTACACTAAGGCTGGGTTCACACCTAGGCGTATCGAATATGCGCGTTTGTTGCGCGTTTTTACAGCGATTCGTGGTTTAAAACACACGACAAACGCGCGTTTTTCCGAGGGCTACCTGGCTGTATCCCAATGGATACGCGTGGCAAATACGCCCCAAAGAAGCTCCTGTACTTTGGGCGTTTTGTAGCGCGTTCATACGGCCTGTAATACGCCCAGGTGTGAACCATACCCATAGGAAATAATGGGATTTCGGTGTTTGAGCGTAGGAACGCGCTTCAAAATGCCCAGGTGTGAACCGGGCCTAAGGCTAACAAGCCTCAATATAACATAAATATAGCAGTACAGCGCTCAAAACCTTCCTGTAAAGTGCACACTAAAAGTGCATAAAGTGCCTCAATAAATATATATAAATGTGTAAACAGTGAAAACATATATGCAATATTGAAGAATATGGGACTGAAAAAATGTATCACACCATAAAATTGATAAAAAACATATGATCAGTCCAATAGAACGGTCCAATTCTCAGCAGTGAAAGTTTAGAAAACTTTTAAATGAAAGAAAGAAATAACTCCATTCGAAAACCAATCCAGTGCAAATCAATGTGCCGATACTTAGTGCTTCTTCACTTGTTCAAAACAAAGGACCCCCCAATGGGTATGCACTCACCACAGACGCTGACTGTATAAAAACAGCCAAAACACGTTTAGTAGGTCAAAGTAACTCCAAACGTCCTCCTTCCTCCTACTCCGATTTTTTTAAACGTGTTCGTCCCCGATATTCAGCAATAATAAAGCAAAGTGAAATCCTCACAGTGTAGTATTTGACATTTATGAATCCAGAAAAAACAATAAAAAACTCACATTTAAAACCGTGTCAGTCGGCCGGCGATCGCATATAACTCCGTCTCCTCAAAACGAAAGTGTGACTTCAGAAAGACCCCCCACTGACACGTTTCGTCATTACGACGTTGTCGAAGGACGGCATTTTTTTCAATATTGTATATATGTTTTCACTGTTATATATATATATATACACATATATACATACATATATACAGTATATATTCACACAATGAGAATGTGAAAGCAGAAGCCCATGTGCCAAAAACAACCGCTCTGATTTTTAATGTGCTGGACTAGAAGCCATTAAAGTATATCTAAACCCAAGAAAAAAAATGTAATATACTGCGGCTTACCGGCCTTTAGATGTGCTGGGTGCATTTGTTTTCTTTTTTTCAGTCTAAGAACATTTCCTGCGAGCACAGACATATACCTACTGATCCAGAAATCCAATCTCTTTGTAACTGCCTGCGCGCTGCACTGCGCCAAACAATCTAATCAGCCTTCCCAGCTATCTTCTGTGAACTAGCGGACACCTACTCAATATGTAATGGATGTTAGGAGAGGGGGTGGTGTCTGCAGTCCAAATCAGGAGAGCATCCTAGGGTGACAAAACTGCTCCTCCATAGATATTGCACAGCACGTGTGTGTTGTCACTCTGGGACAGGAAGTGTGTTACTGGAAGGATCGCCAGATGAAAAAAAGCTTACGGGCGGGGCTTACCATTTTCTGGACCAGATCTGGAACGCAGTGCATTGCGTTTTTTGACACGTTTGGAATTTATTTTTTGCTTTGCTTAAAATGGTCTTACAGGTGCGTTCCAGTGCATTTGTATGTGTTTTTGATGCAATTTGTATGCGTTCCAGACCAGACAAAATAGGACAAGCAGTATTTTTCTGGTCTGGTCTGGAAAGGACTGCGCTGGTGTGAACAGAGGCCAGAAATAACATAGGGATACATTAGGATGCATTTTGGGTCCGGAAACAAACTGGTCTGGAGATGATCTGGACATAGTGTGAATGGGCCCTAAAAAAACGAATGCAGCCATGACATTTAGGGACTGATAACCTGCAATATAAAAAATGAAATCTAAAGTCCCAGCACATGCTATCCTGTTATAACATCAACATTGTAATAGGAATACATACTGGAGGTGTTTTTGATAATGAAGGGTAGGTGTCTGTAGTCCAAATCCAGAGAGCATCCTAAGGTGACAATGCTGCTCCTCCATAGATACAATACAAGTGAGTGTTGCCACCCTAGGAAGTATGTTTCTGGCAGAGTCACCAGGTAAAATGAAGGTGAGCTTTTTGTTATTAGGTAATGAATGAATGCATTTTAACATTTAAAGGAGAACTATGAGGTGAGCGAAAATCACTCATCCTCATAGTTGGAGCCGACGTGTGCCAATGAAACTGTCACACATCGTCTCAATAGATCGGGAAGTGAGCAAACACATACCGTCGTTCGCTCACTTCCCGATCATCTCCCTGCAGAGAGCCGTGACTGTCAGTCACCGATCCCTGCAGGGATCCCCCCCCCTCCCCGTTCCGATCCTCCAGCGCTGACTGGAGGAACGAATGAGGGAGGGGGCGGGCACAGCTGGCTCTACCTCTAGATAGGCAGAGCCAGCTGTCACTCACGCAGCTGGGTGGATCTCCACAGCTTTGTCGGGATCCATCCCGGCTGCAGCGATTTCAGTATACCGTGAGCTGTAGCTCGCGATATACTGAGCTTTGGGTCACGGGAGGACACTAGTATATGTCCTCCCGTGACCCTTAAGAGAACTATGGAGAAAAACACTTAATCTATAGTTCTCTTTTAACTCCAGAGTTTAGTGTCACTTTTAAAGGAAAATAAAAATAAAAAAGCAACCCATTGCAGCCACCACACGAGGACTGGTAAGCTTGTATGAAATGTTTGTTTTGGTGTTTGAATATACTTTAAGCGGCTTTGCACTCTCACATTACACAGATTTCTAGATGTTTCCACGTGTTCATCCAGTGGAGGCGTTCTGTCCACAGGGACGTCTGTAGTCCAGACACTGTGAGCAGCAGCAGCAGACCGGGCATTATCACTGCTGATGGTGCTGAAACCATGAAAGTGACAGTTGTCAGCACCACACCCAGCTCAGGTTATCAGCCAGAGTCAGACATGGGACACGGAGCCTCTCCCAGCGCTGATCCATCCCTGGGAACGATGATAAACACAGTGAGAATATTACTGGACTCTCTGCACATGACATACAGACATTTTTACCATACCCATGTGCGATCTCCAGCGCTGTGATGTACGGAGGGCTCACACTCATGTGGGCCATGCACGCTGATATCTTTTATTCTTATACAACCCTGGCCCAGCATACACTATATTGTTATAACCAATAGGAATACAGACCAGAGTTGGTTTTGCTTATGCAATCAAAGCTTACTTGAATGTAGTGAGTACTGCCTTCCATCCAGTGGCGTCACTAGAGGGGTGCAGGGGGTGCGGTCTGCACCTGGGTGACACCATTGGAGGGGTGACACCAAAATGACTGACTAAAAAGTCAGGCACTTGGTCATGGAATGAGAGCCCGACAGTGTCAGGAGAGAGGAGGGGACCTGGGGGCATACCTCATCCTGCTGGGTGAACGTCCGCTCCTCTCTCTGCCGGCGTCCACGACCACGCTGGCAGGCGTCAATTAGATGCACGATGACATCACCGCGGGGTGCCACCCAGTCTCCGCTCCGGGGTGACACCCGGCCTAGGGACGCCCCTGCTTTCATCTGCCCATCACTTCCAACAACTTCCTGGATTCCCAGTGTGCTTTGCGTCTTTTTCCCTGCTGCGAGGGAGCATGGAGCCGGATTCCCTTAATGAGACTTCTGGTATCGGTACTCGGTATCGATACCGAAAAACCGAATATCATTAGGTATGGTGATTAGGAGTGGGATATGACTTATTGAAATTCAATATAGAAATACTCAGGGCCATCCGTATAAGGCAGCCTGAGGCGGTTGCCTCAGGCCGCATCTCATTGGGTCACTAGTTCTGCTGACCACCAGGTATTACCCTCTTTTTGAAGGGATTTGTTATCACTTCCTGTTGTGGCTAACGGACAGGAAGTGAAGACAAATCTCTCCTTGGGGGACACAGATGGCAAAACAAAAGCTGACAAGGGTTATAATCCTCCATTACTACATCCAAAACTAAAAGTTCTACTTTATACTGGGTGAGTGGTTATGTCCAGTCAAATGTCATATCCCTAAATGTTTTGGACAGGCAAAGGTTAGACAATCTGGGGTGGGCAACTCTGGCCCTCCAGCTGTGCTTTAATACAAATCCCATCATGCCTGTGTCTCTGGGAGTCATGCCTGTAACTGTCAGTCTTGCAATGCCTCATGGGACTTGTAGTTCCACAACAGTTGGTGGACCGGAGCTTGCCTACCCCTGTCATAGATGGTGCATAATGTGTCATCTGATATAAGGTTTTAAACCATGTGTAGGCAACCTGGGAACGCCAACTGTTGTGGAACTACAAGTCCCATAAGGCACTGCAAGACTCTGACAACCTCAGGCATGATTCTCAGAGGCAGGGGCATGAAGACACTTGTAGTTCCACAACAGCCGGAGGGCCAGAGCTGCCCAACCCTGTCATAGATGGTGCATAATGTTTAATCTCTAATTAGGTTTTAGCTGTTGCTAAATGCCGAGGTTGCCTACCCCTGCTCTAAAACTACAAGTCCCAGGAGTCATTGCAAATCTCTGACAGCCACAGGCATGACCACCAGAGACATAGGCATGATGGAATTTGTAGTTTCACCCCAGCTGGAGTGCCGACGTTGCCTACCCCTGATTTAAAGTAACATTTATGACATTAGGGATAGATTGGATAACGTTTGGTAACCCCTGTTATATCCTTATTGGCCCCATACCTTGTCAGCGGTCCAGAAAGTCACGGGAAACTTCTCAGCAAGAAAAACTCGCTCAAGAAAAAAACAAATTAGCACCAATTATGAAGCCAAATACCTGTAGCCTGTGATTGGGTGCCTGCTTCCATTTGAGTCTTTTCACACAGTTTGCATAAGCCCTGAAATACACAAGGAGCAGAAATATTTTAATACCCGGATTATTGGGATAAAGTATTGCACAGCCCCCCTGGAAACGGTAAAAAAAATCCTCCAATTAACCTGTTTACCTCCAACCCCATCAGGAAAGGATTGAACCTGGGCAGCACTAGCAGATCAATGTCGCTGTCTGCAATACAAGGCTGACCTCCCCAGGGACTCAGGGGGGGTTAATGAGTTAGACAGCTGCACTGTAGCTGTGTTGTAATCCCAGTGCCCAGGAGGGCCAGAGAGAGAGAGAAGTGAGCAGCTGTGCCTTTAAATGCCATTTCCTTCTATTGTATTTGAATGGTGATCAGGAAAAAGGAAATGAAAGCAGAGGGGCCGAGCTAAAGGAGTCAATGCTGCAAAAAAAAAAAGAAGACAGCGGTTGCCTATATAAGTGACAGTAACACAGGCTTCTCTCTCAGACCTTCCTTCTTGGCCAGCAGGGCTCAGACAGCTGCCGGGAATACAGATGTGGCGGCACGGCGATGGAGAGCGGGCATCTGTTGGCATCTGACGCCGGACTCTGGGGTGAGGGGGGCCAGATCTGCTACTGACGGATTGCGGTGCATGGACCCGTGTGCCTGTACAAATTAGGACAGGACCTACGGAGCCAAGACATCACACTGTACAGAGGACAATACACAGCAGCAAGCAAATGTCAGCACCCATCGAGAGGAAGAGCCTGGACCCTGCAGAGTAAGCATGGCTGGGGGCTCTTTATTGTTGCAGTACTTGGTGGGTGGGTGGGGGGTATTGAAAAAAGGGGGTGATCATTGACCATTTGGGCAAGACGATGAAGGACCCCGGGGGGTATTATATTGAAATAGGTAAGAGCTGATGGTACAGAAAGGGCACAGATTTTGGCACCTATGCCATCTGTCCTCCTGGATCACATCTGGATTCTAGAGAGGTGCAGCTGGAATTTCTTGCTCCTTGAAATGCCCTGAGATGGAACGTTAATCAGTTTTATTATAAGATACATTTTCTATCCCCAGGTCTTTTCTATTATCTCACCTTATTTTAAGAGAAGCCTTTCAAATGCCAATAGATGTATTTGTGTCGCCCATAAGCCCTCATGGGAATTAAAGTGCAGCACAGTCCTGGTGGTCCTGGCAATTCTTTTAAACACGGGCTTGGAAATCATTTTAAATGTTGCTGTTTCAATGGTGGTAACTGTGTGACGACAATGAAAGCGGTGGATGGTGGGAATCTAATTCTGACGAAATGCTGTAGCCGGCAGGGCATGCTGGGAGATGTAGTTCCTCAGCAGAGGGCTCCGGTTGCTAATGTCATATTTACTGTTCTGGTGTACAACATTGTCACGGGAGAGATATGTAGGCTGCTGTCTTTGTGTATCGTGTGCCGGAAAAAAAACCCAAACAAACTT
Source organism: Nanorana parkeri (assembly GCF_000935625.1). Lineage (NCBI taxonomy): Eukaryota > Metazoa > Chordata > Amphibia > Anura > Dicroglossidae > Nanorana > Nanorana parkeri. The sequence continues at coordinate 192,077 of NW_017307566.1, forward strand.
CTTTAAATTACATCTTCCGGCACCAGATGGGCCCTCGGCTCTGCTAGGTAACACATATGCCAAAGAGGTTCCCACCGCACTCCTTACTGGTACGTCACTTTTTAATGTCCTGAGAAGACACAGTGATCTGCCACAAGTGGGACAGATGAGGCTAGGTGGCTTTACATCTGCATTTTTAGTGTTTTTGATGGAGGTTGGTGCGTGTTTTAATGCGCATTTTTTTTGATCGGTCAATAAAATTAGAGGTTGCTCAGGGAGTGAGCTATGACTAAGACCGAATAAGGCAGAAACGCGTCAGCGGTTGTTTTTTTCTATAGATGCAGGTGGAATAAAGTTTGATTTTCTTTGGAAGATCATCGAGTGCTGGTTCTACAGTTTTTGCTCAGAGGGTGGGGGTTTGTTGTCAAGCACTCAAATGCATAAAAATACATGTTACATGCTGTTTTCCTGTGCTTCCATTGAAGTCTATCAGGGCTATTCACAGAAGGGTGAAGAGTTTGGAGAAGACAGGAGAAGTGAACAATCTAGGATAACATCGCTGATTTGGAAAAATTCTCCAATTCAGCTCACTTTCCAGTTCAGCTATGTTGTCCTAGATTGTTCACTTCTCCGGCCTCCTCCAAACTCTTCACCCTTCTGTGAATAGCCGTGTATGTGCCCAAAAACATGCATGGATGCACCAAAAAAAAAAACCCCTGTACCATTGTTCCTAACACAGCAGGGCAGTGCACAGGTGTGAACGGGGTCTAACTGAGCTCATTTCACCTTAATAAGAGGCAATTGGAGATATTACCACCTTCTATAAATACATTAGTGGTCCAAATAATAAAACTCACTGGAAAGTTGTTCAAAACCTTTTACAGTAACCACAAACAATATGGGGGCACGCTTTGTGACTAGAGGAAAAGAGATTTAACCTGCACATAAGGAAAGGGATCTTTGCTGTAAGAGCTGCGATGTTCAATAATCTTCCACATGAGCTGGTTCAGTAAATGGCTTACAGTGACACTAAACTCAGGAGTTCAATCTTAAAATGCATTCAAGTACCTGAACTATGAACAAAAATGTATCTTATGTGTGTATCACTCGGCTGTAGATCCTCCAATCATCTCTGAATTGGTGCTGACACCGTCCTTCCTGCTGGAGGGTGGCTACTATTGTTCCCCATGGGCCCTATGTGTTGTAAAGTAGTCACCGCTCCAAGCTCACTCCCGTGATGGACTACAATCTCATGTTTAGTTTACTAACTTGTAAAGGTACCTGAAGGTGTTTTTAAGGTTTAGCTCCTGAGTTTAGTGTCACTTTAAATAAAGGGCCATGTGTGCATAAAATATAAATGGCTGCTAATATGTGTAAGAAATGACATTGTATACTGTTGATCCAAGGGCTATGCAGTTGCTGATGGGGATCAGAAATACATTTTTTTTTAACCAAACTGGGCCACAATGTAGAATATATATTGAGTTTTTCTTTCGATCAACTCTGGGTTTAGAATTAATTTGTTTGTGCTGAACTCAATGGAACTGTGTCTTTTTCAACCTACCTTTGTAACTGTGGGGTCACCAGAGGCCTCTCTGATCTGCAAGAAATTAAGTAAATACAGAAAATGAGACATTTAATAAGCAGCGTACACCACAGATCACACAGTGCCAGGCACTCTCTGTCCTCCATACTATAGAACAGTGTTTCTCAACTTTTTTCTTTTTTAGTCACAGCACCCTTTAAAAGTATGCAAAATCTCAAAGCACCCTACTCTTAAATGTCATAGATTTTATGGGGGACCCCACCCAAAAACATGCAAAAAGTGGGTTTCCCCTTTAACATCGAAGTGCACCCTTCAAATCAAGATTCCCCCCTTCAAATCAGAGCCGCTCTTCACATCAGAAGCCCCTCTTTCATCACAGAGTTCCCCCCTTTTACATGAGAGTCACCCCTTTACAACAGGATCCCCCTTCACCTCAGTCTTCATTCCCCCCTTCACTTTACAGTCCTACTACCACAATATTTTGAGGCACCCCTGAGGATGCCAGGAGGCACACCATGGTGCCATGGCACCCTGGTTGAGAAAGACTGCTATATGGAATAGGTACCTGCTTGAAGAGAGGCAATACTAATGAATTACTGCCCTACACTCTATGTTCATCTTAAAGGAGAACTATGGGGTTAAGGCTTTCCACCATAGTTCTCCTTAGGGTAACTGGAGGACACAAACTAGCTGGAGGCAGAGCCAGCTGTACCCGCCCCCTCCCCCGTCCGTTCCGCCAGTCCACGCTGGCGGATCGGAGCGGGGAGTGGGGAATCCAGCCCTCCCCCTGTCACGGCAGAGAGCCGTGACAGGATCGAGAGGTGAGCGAACGCCGGTATGTGTTCGCTCACCTCCCGATCTACTGAGCCGACCTGTGACAGTCTCATTGTCACAGGTCGGCTAGAACTATGAGGTGAGTGAAAAGCACCCCCCTCATAGTTCTCCTTTAACAACGGACAGCATGACAGAGAAAACCATCACTTCTATAGGGATGAACCATTCAATTTGCATGCTTTGTGAGTTGAAAACCTTTTTGAATTTGCCTGTATGTTTCCATGCAAATAATTCTGATGTGGAGAGTCCTGCAATTTAGGATTCAGACAACTGTGATGGCAATGGTTAGAGAAGTCTGCATGAATATATTTAAGCAAACCGTAAAAGTTTGCGATTTGCTAGCATGTGAATTGAGTTTCTCATCCCTACGTCTCTGTGAGCCAGTTCTTTGCCCTGGGCATCAAGGAGCCCCTGGCAGATATCATGAATGCATGCCAAATGCCCGTTTTCAAGCCTGTGGGCATGTGGCATGGCATGTAACCTAAAAAAGCTGTGTATCATAGAGGAATGCTAACAGAAACTAGGACTGAATGCGCAGAAAAACAATAGTTCCCCTTCATCATATTTATTTTATGACTAAAGCTTGTTTTCTACAACTTTTTGCATTATTTAAATTTTGAATGATGTAACTTTATTTTCTTCCCATAGTGAGCCAGTGGACGAGGTTCTGCAGATACCACCCTCACTTCTAACATGTGGGGGGTGCCAACAAAACATCGGGGATCGCTACTTCTTAAAGGCCATAGATCAATACTGGCACGAGGACTGCCTGAGCTGCGACTTATGCGGCTGCCGCTTGGGAGAGGTCGGGAGGAGGCTCTACTACAAACTGGGGCGCAAGCTGTGCCGAAGAGATTACCTTAGGTAAGGCCATCATTTTTACAGAGGCAGGAGGAGAGGAACTAATATGAACTGGTAATGTGTTTACCTTGTAGTGACTGCACTATAAGTACATTGACACATACACCTCTAGTCTTTACATGTTGTAGAAATAGTCTTGTGGTCCTAAATATAGAATGCACAAAAAGGAATGGACATGCAGTAGATCTTGCATCCTGGACTGAACAGATGTTACATTACATGTATGGTCTCTTGATGTACAGGTATACAGGTATGCGTAATAATCAGGATGGGCTGAAGAACGCTACCCAAAGTAATAAGAAAATATTACCACAATTTGTTTGCTAAAGCAGTGTTTTTAAAGCCAACATGTGCTTCAGGTTGGCTTAAGTAGACATCTACCTTTTAGGATGTGACAGTGTCAACTGACAGCTCCCCCCACCCCCCAAAATCCTTTCCCAGCTATCCAGCCATATATACTAAACAATCCATGCTACTTCATTGCCTGCAGGAATCCACTTTGGGTAAGCCCCAGTGTCGAATGGTGCCAGAGATTATCTTGTTGAATTACGTCATGGCCCCCCCACCCCCATGTGACAGCACTCCAGCCTGGTGATTGGATGCTCAGGCCCAAACACTGTCACATGGGGGAGGTCACATACTCCCCCATACCAAAAAGCCCTGCTCCATTACAGCGACAGAGGTCTAATATAGTGGGGAGGTGGTCGGAGAGCAGGGATACATACAGTAAGTATACAGTGACAGCGTCTCTTTAACTACTGTACTGTATGTAGACTCCTCCTGTTGATAAATATTGAAAGGGGACCATTGCAGCATTAAATTTCCGCTCTTCTCCTATGTGACAGCACTGGTGCTTAGAGATTGGCACAGCATTGTCACATGGGGAGACAGTCCTCAGGCCTGTGTAAGCTCTGGTTAGAGTGACTTACACAAGTCTTCATTTCCTAACTCCCAGCAGCTAAATGTAGTGGCAAGCGAGTAGAGGAAAGCTGAGTATGTGTTGCTGGAAGGGGTGGGTGATTAAGGTAAACCTGTTACTTTGCCCTAGTTCAAAGGTGTATACAGTATAGCCAGGTACAAAAAGCCACCTCCCCGCAGTAAATGTGGTCATCAACATATTTACACTTTGAAAAGTCCATCTATATTTTGCAAAAATACTGATTGGTCTCGTTCACACCTAGGCGTATTGCATATGCGCGTCTGTCGCGCGACCGTCGCACATTTTTTTTAGCGCGAAGTCGCGCGACCGTCGCGCGTTTCCGAAGGCTACTTGGCTGTATCCCAATGGAAGCGCGCAACAAAACGGCCCAAAGTAGTACCTGTACCTTTTCAGGCGGAGGCCGTTTTGTAGCGCGTTAGGGACGGGCGGAAATACGCCAAGGTGGGAACGAGACCATTGAATACAATGGGATTTATATTTTTGAGCGTTTTGTAGAGCGTTCGTCGAGCGTAGAACGCGCTACAAAACGTTCAGGTGTGAACGAGGGCTTAGGGGTATAGTAAGATACAGACTGCAAAGAGAAGGCCTACTCAACACCGAACGATCCTTTACAAAGCAAAATTGAAAACTTCCATCAAGTGACAGATAAATTCTATAACTCGGGTAGGCAAGATGTTGGTCCCTGAAGTGTAATGTGTTGTGCTCAATAGAATCATATGTGTGAGCCTGCTGGACCCCAGATTGGCTAGACTGTCTGTTCAATTCTTCAATATTTGTCTGTCCTTGCCTTCATCTGTACTTACATGTCTGTCAAAAGAATCCTGTCATGGAGACTGCCCTTGCTGAGCTTTCCTTCTGAAAATTCTAGCTGCCTGGTTACCATGCTGACCCCCAGGCCCGGTGCAGACCTGAGCGATCCACGATCACGCATCCCGCGATCGCTTGGTCCTGCACAATGCAGACAGCGATTGCCACGCGACCGTGACATCCGCGCGGCAATCGCAGAAAAAAAGTACATGTACCTTTTTTTTGTGATACACGACGCACAACTGTTTTAGCTGTGATCGTGTTAGGATGCACAGGCGGAATCGCGGCAATCCGCCCGGCGCGACTGGGGTGCCATTAGAAAACAATGGCACCCACAGCGCGACCGTCTGTGCTGGGCGACTCCGTGACTGCGCGGCAATCTGCGCACGATTGCCGTGCCGTGAGGTGTCGTCTAGATATGCGAGGCACGTAAGGACCTCTGACTTTCCTAATCTTCATGCTTGCTTCTGATTACGGACTCGGCAGTATAATATGTTTGTATTTCTCCAATGACGGGTTCACATTCCGCAGCCTAAAATATGTTTTCTGGTTTCTGTTGCAGACTTTTCGGTCAGGATGGGCTTTGTGCCTCCTGCGACAAGCGGATCAGGGCCTACGAGATGACCATGCGGGTGAAGGACAAAGTCTATCACCTGGAGTGCTTCAAGTGTGCGGCGTGTCAGAAACACTTCTGTGTGGGTGACCGGTACCTCCTTATAAACTCAGACATTGTCTGTGAGCAGGACATCTATGAATGGACCAAACTTAATGGAATGATGTAGCTAGGGGACAATGCCCCAGGAGTTTCCTGGAATGGATTGTGAAGTATCAAGCAATGAACTTACACTGTGGCAATAACGACTGACAGTGCGTTATCTTTTTAAAAGAATTAGTAACAGGCTGGGCGTCCACACTGGTATCAGCTAGCAGACGCGTCCGATGGTTCTAATGCTACTATCCACCATCGTTTACTACCAATAATGGTGCTTTTGGATTTATACAATTATTACTGACGGGAGTACTGGGCCTTTCTGAAGCCTGACATGATGCCAGCATATGAAGTTCTAAATTTGGGACCCTGGATCCTCGCTGAAGTCTCAAAGTCCGCACTCTAATTTACTCCCTATTTGGACCAAACTGCTGCCATTTTGGAAAGTCCCCCTCCTTCCTGGGCCGAAACCAAGACTGGCTTGCAAAGCTCGGGTCAGCTGAATGCCTGCTGACTTAAAAAGCCAGCATACAGATCAAGTTTTATGGCTATATTTTAAGACTTTTTGTCTTCCCAAAAATAATATTTAAATGGAACCTGTCAAGTTAGAAATATTGAAGTTAACACTACTTTTTTTTTTTTTTTAAGGTACAAGCTGTTGGTTTATCATTCTGATCCTTACTTCACTGCCTGGTGATCACTGCAAGTATGCGGGCAGTGGCGTCGGGACCTGCAGACTTCCAGGTCTACAATGCACTGCGGTGCTGAAGCAAGGATGAGTTTGTCAGCTCCATCAAACAACAAGCCAGGAATAGCAGCTTCCATATTTCCACTCTTACAGGTTTAGATTTGGGTGGACTGTTGAATCACACACTGCCTACTTACATCTCTGCAAGGAAGATCCCAACACCTGAGTTCCCAAGACAGCCCACCATGCCTGGCCATTATAGTAGGAAGTTACTATTGCTGGATTTATGTCATGGAGAATGCAGTAAGAGGAAAGAAACTATTCGAGATCTCGCTATAAGAGACGCCAAGAGATGTAGCTGAGAAAATCTGAGATTGATGCGCCACGCAGAAAATGATTTGTCCAGATACAAATTTATTCCAAGTTGAAGTGAAAGACTTAAAGCCCGTGGCACACTGCACACAAAGCCGTGCAGAGCGAAGCAAAGCTGTCAGGCACGGAGCTTCGCATGCAGTGTGTGAGCTGAGTGCAGGCAGATGAATGACAGCACCTTCAGCCAATCGGCTCAGGCGTAACAACCGGCTGGACTGCGCGGGTTTATACGCGCGAGCTGATTGACTGAAGATGACATTTTTCATCTCAGCACGCTCAGCTATGCGAGCTCTCGCAAGCTGATGTGCCAGAGAGAAAGTTTACATGACACACTGCTCGCAAAGGCAGCACGCCACTGCTCCGCTTCACGTGCAGTGTGTCACAAACTTTATTACTAAACCAATGAGTTTCGGGGGTCAAAGGGAGTCCCCTTTATAAGGGCTTGCAGGGAGGTAGTAACTACTGGACTGAATTTATTCCAAGTTGAAGTGAAAGACTCTATTACGAAGCCAATGAGTTTGGGGGGTCAGAGGGAGTCCCCTTTATCAGGGCTTGAAGGGAGGTAGTAACTACTGGACTGAATTTATTCCAAGTTGAAGAAAAAAACTTTATTACAAAGCCAATGAGTTTCGGGGGTCAGAGGAAGCCCCCTTTATCAGGACATAAGGTGAGGTAGTCATTGATGCTTGTCAGTGTTTCTTACTCATCTTCTCTAAACGACTGTACAGCGCTGCAGAATATGTTGGCGCTATATAAATAAATAATTGTAATTGTAGGTAGTAACTACTGGACTTAAAGTAAAAATGAATACACACTGTGCAGTTTGTTTTACCGGAAGCTGAGGCTGCTTAATCCAGGTGTTGACAGACTCTGGGGGGGAATTTATCAAAACTGAAGCAGAAAAATCTGGAGCAGCTGTGCATGGCAACCAATCAGCTTCTCTCTTCAGTCTGTTCAGTTAAGAATTTAAAAATGAAAGAGAAAAGCTGATTGGTTGCCATTCACAGCTGCTACAGATTTTGTCTGCTCCAGTTTTGATAAATTCCCCTCTCTGTGTTCTAACGAATTAACAACCTCGTCATAAAAAGCACAGTGAGTATGCATGACTTACAGTCCAGTGGTTGCTACCTCTCTTCAAGCCCCGATGAAGGGAGCTCCCTCAGACCCCCGAAACATGTTGGCATTCTGATGAAGTCCTTTACTTCAACTTAGAATAAATCTGAAGGAATGATTTTCGGTGTGCTTCAATCTCAGATTATCTCAGTTACAAACAATGGAGACAGTGGAAATCCTTTTGTGTGGAGAAGCCGTCAACCCCAAGCATACAGAAATCTGGTCAGTTACTTACATCCCCTCCATAACAATAGGATAACTGTAAGATCCCATTGCTACCCCATCAAAAAATAATTTTCAGGGCTGGCGCAGACCTGGCCGATGCAGGACGTGCGTCCCGGGACCGTGCGATCGCGTGCAGTTGCATACAGCGGTTGCCGCATGACCCCATTGATTTCAATGGGGTTATATCCGCGCGGCAATCCCAGAAAAAAGGTACATGTACCTTTTTTTGCGACACATGACGCGCGGCTGTTTTAGCATGGGTGGAATCGCAGTGGAAAACCGTGCAATCCACCCGGCGCGACTGGGATGCCATTAGATCAGCGGAAGTGGGCGATTTTGTGACCGCACAGCAATCCGCACGATTGCCACGCGGTCACGGATCGCGCAGGTGTAAACTTGGCCTCATCTTCCATATCTAAGAGATGTAAGGTGGTGTTGGTGGTGGCTCACAACAGCAGCGCCCACCCAAAACAAAATAACAATTTTGTCTTTTTCAATCTTTGGATAAATGACACACTGCAATGCTGCAACAAGCGGATACATATACTGTATGTGTATATATCATTGGCTATTGCCGGATAATCTATGCAATACTGGCAAGTTTTATTTTGTAGTTTACATTTTTACTAAAAAAAAAAAAAGGCTAATAAAATGTAAATATAACTGACACCGTTCTGCTTGTGAAGGAGCGATTTACAGAGCGTGCCCTATAATGCCAAGGGTTGAAACTATAACCAAATACATTTATTGGAAAGATTGTGTGAAATAAAAAGCTGATTTGTTGTCACTTTTAATACTTGAATGTAAAGTTCGGCATTGTTTGGCCGCGGTTTTTGTACAAAAATGTCAGGAGAAGCCTCCAGTACTGTGCCAGGTAACAGCCATCCAGCTGACAGGGTCCCTGTGAATTGCTAATACCCGGTTTCCCTAAAAATAAAACCTACCCCGAAATTAAGACCTAGTACTATTTATGGGAATTGCTAAAATATAAGACCTACCCCGAAAATAAGACCTAGTCGTGACCATTACTAGGGCTGGTGGTGGCATAAGGGGGAACTTGAAGAGCCGCGGGAGAGAATCAGCGGTGCCAACGAAGCCAGCACTAGAAGAAGCGAGGCGCCACCGGAGGGAGAAGAGCCGCATAAGCCGATGCATCCTCTATAGCGCCGACTCCTGTCGCAGGCGGAGTGATACCAAATGCACTCCGCCTGTGAGGAATCTATTGTGAAAGTGCGTTTCGCTCATTCTGGCCAGCAATTGGTTATCATATTGCTCTTGAAAAGGTACGGCACCCCTGATTGACCTGATCACCATATTTTTGTACATAAATACATGTAGACTTTCCTACATGAATAAGTGTGGATTGTTGTACATAAAAAAAATAAGACAGTGTCTTATTTTCGGGGAAACACGGTATATCCTTTACGTGATGATACATTGCTGATAGCGCTGCACTTATCTAATACATAAAGATCATACAAAGGCAGCTCTGTTCTGTAAAGGTTGTAATAGAGGTACTTCACCCGCCTTAAAAAGCTTTTCCAGACATGACCTCCAAGGAAATGTCCGGCAGCACTTCTCGCTAAGATGCAACAAGGGGAGTGCAAGATCTAAACATGCGGACAGTAAATGACCTGGGCTTGTTTCTGAGGAATTCTGAAGTGATTGCACCGATGTATAGGAATCGAGCATGGCAGCCGGCTACAAAACAGCAGACTGATCCTTCAGACACTCAGTTACAACGTGAATAGCTGCGGACATTGACAGAGGTGGGATTTGCAGACAGTGAACTGACAGAAAACAAATGGCCGCCTTGTAAAGGAAGCCTATCAATACTCAGCTTTTGGGCGCATGGCATTAAACAATGCTGCTTCATTCCTCTCTGGTACTTGCAGGTATATTGCCCTTCCAGGTGCATCAAATACCTGTTCTCCCCATTGTACACAGTGGTTCCTCCTGCCAGACTGTTCATTCTGTAGTAATGTACAAGCTGGCGGGAGATACCACTGCATACAGC
>NW_017307566.1:202238-226626 GCF_000935625.1 Nanorana parkeri
AAAAGCCCCCCCCCCCCCCCCCTATGCTGGTCTAAGGACTTACCTTAAATGATGCTTCTTGATCCGATCATCTTCTTTCCAGTAGTTTTCAGGAGTTCCTCCAGCGCTGGTGCCGGTCTCTGTTCCAGCTCAGACTCCCGTCTCTTCCTGTCCCACGGAATCTGTGCGGTGCACGGCTGCCTGCATTGACTAACCCGGTGTCTCTCCTCGTCTCCCGTCTGGCGATTTCTACAGCGCTTGCGTCCGCCCCATTATCTTTTGCAGCTGCCCGAGAATCTTCTGATCTTCGGACGGGAGCGCACGGCGAAACGATGGAAAGTTTAAACCTATTTGCCAACTTTTTTTTTTAAATGTTATTTCATATACTGTATCTAATGCTTGCTAGCAGCAGATATATGCAAAAAAGGGGTTTAATGTCACTTTAAAACGCGTAGGTGTAAGTGGGCCATTCAAAGTAACATATAGGTGGATGTTACTTTGTAATGTCAGGATCTGTCTCGACTGCGAGCTGTAGCTCGCGATATACTGAGCTTTGGGTCACAGGAGGACGCTAGTAGGGATGCACCGATACCAGTGCTGATACTTGGCATTTTCATGAGATCTACCAGGGTTGCAGCTGGGACGTGGCTCTGGCCCTCCACCACTGTCCTGAAATCATTAGTCTGTGTTGTTTTAGAAAAACTGTCACATGATAATAAACAAAAATGCATCAGTACTCGTACTTGTAAGTACTCGGCAAGTACCAGTACTCGCAAAACTGGTATCTGTGCATCCCTTTATTTATAGTTAAAAAAACAAAATCGTACATGAAAACAGAGATGTACAAATCCCAGGAGCTCCGTGTGCTCCTTACAAATGACAGCTGCCTCCTAATTTTTGAATTTTTTTCTAGTCTTGGAGCTCAAAAGTATCGGTACTTGTACTTGTTACGAGTACTGTACTTAGTATCTGTGCAACCCTAGACGCTAGTATATGTCCTTCCGTGACCCTTAAGAGAACTATGGGGAAAATGAACTCTTGTTTGCTCCCTTTTTGATCAGTCAAACAGACATCGAATGCATTTTGATTAGGGATGCACCGAAATTTCGACCGCCGAAACTTATCAGCCAAAATTTGCACTTTTGGCAAAATGCCGAAAGTACCATCTTTCGGCCAAAATTGCGGCGCATTCCTGATTTAAATAAATTCAGTAATATAATTCCATTACAAAGGTTTGTCATGAAAAAACTGGGACTCGTAACTCTTTTTCCTCCACTGCCCCCCCTACTCCACCTTTCATAAGATATGTTGGACCAGAATGCTGCACTTCTCTGACTTTAGCCGGACAAAGGCCTTCGGGTTTATAAAAAAAACTCTGAGCTGGCAAGCTGTGCATGTGCACCTCAGCTCCATAGCCTATTATGGGAAAGCTTACAGCCCCCGTACATTAGCAATATATCACTGCTCTCTTCTCTGGTGAGATCTTCTTGCTGGCATTCCATGAAGAGTCTGCAGCACGTTACATTAGGCTGGAATGGCAGCGTACACGTTACCGCCAGTATACAGCTTTTCTTTTCTTAGCTTTGGGCAGAATGTGAAAGGGGTTGGAATCTTGCTGTGTTCTGGCTGGAGAGACTACTGATCCTCTCTATTTCCTCTGGGAGCCATTATCACCGGACACAAAGTAATGAGGAATATAAAAATGAACGGTTGTTACCGAAAGGGGAAGTATTTTTCCGGCAAAGACGCCTGTTTCGGTGAAAACAAAAAGCAAAAAACAACGAAAAGCCGGCCATACACCTATAGATTTCCTATGGTCAGATGGAAAGAGTGCAACAGATTCCCCCATCTACGCTAAACTGTGCGGATGGAGGAATCTCCCGCTGGGCCAAGCTTCACCATCTTGCTAGTCGGCCCTGCTGGCTTTTAAAACACTTGAACAATGCCTGCGTCCAATCAGATTGTTCGGGTATTTTGAGAGCCAGCTGGGCCGACTAGCAAGATACTGAAAGCAGACCTGGGCATTTTACAGCCGTGTGCCATATCCGGCCCTTGGACTAGCTGTTGAACCCATCGACCTGCGCTCTGTTATGGCTGACGGTGGATGCACCGGCCTTCAAGGCTCGTTTTCAACTAAGTTATAAAATTTACAAAATATACTCACCTGATCCTCCAAGCCGGTTTGCTCTTAGACCGGTCCCTGGAGCCTCTCTCCAGCAATCTACATCCCTGAGTCATCATGTTCTATACACATTGGGGGGCATACCGCCGCTGCAGTGGAGGAGAAGAGGCAGAAAGGAGTGCTGTGACAGCTTGCCGGCTCTGAGAATCGGGTGAGTATAACTTTTTTTTTAACCTAGACAAAAACAAGTAGTTAACCCTTGCAGTGTTGGGGGGTAGCCCCACTGCAAGGGTTAACAATTTTTCCCCCCCCCCCCCCAGTTCTACTTTAAAAATCATACCTATGTAAGGGTAAGGAGGGGGCTGTGGAAAGTTACGTTTACTCTAATTACCACTGTCTGTACTGTGCTGGCAGATCTTCACTATCAGTTGTAAACTAGATTTGAACACGGTCGGTCCTAACAAAGGGTTAAAGACTTAGAAGCATTGTATGCTAATGAGAGGAAGCTCAGTCTGTCCATCGGTATGACCCTGTACTTGCACTTTGAAACTGCTCGGAGTAGCCTGGAATCTGCACAAAGACTTTCACCAAAGAGACATCTAACAGGTAAGATATATTTGTGTAAAGGAATGTATTTTTAGAATTGCTGTGTGAATGGGAACACATAACAAAAATATAGTAAGGGGTTTCTCAAATTTAAAAGGAGAACTATGGAGTGAGTGCTTTTCACTCACCTCATAGTTCTAGCCGACCTGTGACAATGAGACTGTCACAGGTCAGCTCAGTAGATCGGGAAGTGAGCGAACACATACCGGCGTTCGCTCACCTCTCGATCCTGTCACAGCTCTCTGCCGTGACAGGGGAGGGGCTCGCGGTATACTGAGCTTAGGGTGACGGGAGGACGCTAGTTTGTGTCCTCCCGTTACCCCAGGGAGAACTATTAACCCCATAGTTCTCCTTTAACTGCAAAAGTGCCTAAAAGTAAAAGTGCTTTTTTAGTCAGTCGCGTGCCGCTGTAGAATCACAATGAGCTGTTGCTGCTGCATCTAACACGTGCTATGTCACTGCCCCGCTGGTCTGTGTTCCAATACTGCCATCTAGTGGTCATTCACAAATTCTACTTTCCATTTTGTTTCATTGTTTATAAATAGTTCAACTTTTGTCTGATGATATTTTTTTTATTCCCATCTCTATACAAATATTTACAATTCACAAGCTTGTGGCAACAGAACATCATTTAAAGGAGAAGTATGAGGCGAGTGAAAATCCCTCATCCTCATAGTTGGAGCCGACGTGTGACAATGAAACTGTCACTGGTCGGCTCAATAGATCGGGAAGTGAGGGAACACATACCGTCGCTCGCTCACTTCTCGATCCTGTCGCTGCAGAGAGCCGTGACTGTCACTCACGTTGCAGTGAGAGCACTAATTTTATGGCCATTAATCACTGATAACACTAAGCTGATGAGCGGTAAAAGCGTTTAAAGCGTCGCCTATGGCCAGTTTTCGGTGTGGTCATTTTTTACGTTTTTTTTAAGGGCGCGTGCAATTTTAAGGCTTGACATGTTTGGTGTCTATTTACCCGATGTAATCCCATTTTTTTAACCACGAAATTGGGTAATAATAATTGTTTTATAACATAACATAGGGAAAAGGTGTTTTTTTTGTTTGTCCAGTAATTTTTTTTTTTTTTTATATAGTACAAAATAAAATAAAAAACCCAGTGGTGATTAAATACCACCAAAAGAAAGCTCTACCTGTCCCGAAAAAAATGATATAAAATGTATTTTAGTACGGCGTTACATGACTGAATAAATGTGTAAAGTACCTCGGATGAACTACAAATCCCATGAGGCATTGCAACAGCAATGCCTCATGGGATTTGACAGCCACAGGACTTGACAGCCACAGGCAAGACACCCCTAGGGAAAGGCGTAATGGAATTTGTAGTTACACTACAGCTGGAAGGCCTATGTTGGCCCTACACCTGCCATAAGAGATTATCCAAGTTGGTGGTAGGTGGGAAAGGTTTAATAAGCTCTGAAAGTAGAACGGAAAGGGTTAATACGGGCTTACAGATAGATAATGCGCTCGCAGGTCTCTCACTGCCTGACAACTTGGGCAGGAACTCAGGCGCCGCCGCGGTGCCCTGCCACGTCACGTGACCCTATCCTCGCGCAAGGTGAAAAGGCCGCGCATGCGCAGTAGAGACAAGAGATTACGCGGATGCTCACGGGAGCTAGCACGCAAAGGCGATGCGTGCCTGCTTCCAAGGTACCTGACTCCTCCCCGGAGGCGTGGTCGAGCTGCAGGTCGCTAGACAGGGGCTGGAATTCGATATCTCTTTGAAGGCGTGGTCTGCCGGTGGGAAGGGGAGGAGCCGCGTTTGCTCTGTGGGTCGCCACCAAGATGGCTGGGGCCGGGGAACTGGGACTGGCCGAATTGCCGTCTGACCCTCTGCTGCTGATCCTGTCCTACTTGGACTTCCGGGACCTTCTCAGGTACAAATGGTCCACTGTGTGTCACCATGTGTCCGTCCTGCAAATACTTCCCCCACTCCCCTGAGAGGTGTGCAGCCTGCATTACTCTCCCCCCGGGTCACCTGGTGTGTTTACTATAGCAGGTTATGATGGTGGGGTCACCCAGTGTAGCGACGTGTGTGTTTGTGTCTGTTATTATCCCCCTTCTTTCACTTCTTGGAGTATTGTGTCCCCCCTTCATGTCTGGTTATTTTGCATCCTCCCCTTATGTCTGGGTGTATGGTGTGTGCCCCTCTTATGTCTGGTTGTATGGTGTGTTGTGTCCCTGTCCCCCCATATGTCGTGGTGTGTCCCTGTCCCCCCCATATGTCTGGGTGGGAACACTTGTTACAGTGACAACTCAGTGACATGGCTAAGGCAGGGGTAGGTATCCTTGACTGCAAATGCCATCATGCCTCTGGGAGTCATGCCTGTGACTGTCAGTCTTGCAATGCCTCATGGTACTTGTAGTTCCTCAACAGCTGGAGGCCCAAGGTTCCCTTACACCTGTTCTATGGGCTTGTCTCCTCTGGCGGCACATATTTAACGCTTGGAAATGCTCTGAGTTGTTTAACCGGTGTGACCGTCTTTTGGTTGGAGGCAGCTCCGGGGGAAGGTGGAAGAGACACTGGTTTTCCGCCAGTGGTGACAAGCTCTATAGTACGGAACACACGGGCAGATGTTTGTACGAAAAATCATGGGAACGTTCCATAACGCCGTCACAGGCCTGGCGAAGGTCCTTCGAAATTTTGTTTGGTTTTAGTTTTTATTTAACATTTTTAGTTTGGAATGAATGTAGTTTCCGAAGGATATCCACATTCACTGATACAGTTTCGTTCCATCAGGAAACATCTTCCAACATATTTACGTTTTTTTCGTCACTGCGGACGAAATCGATCATCTACTTCACCTCATCGAGGATTAGAAAGTGGAACGAAATTCTAACCGCGTATAGCCGATTTTAGACCGGATACTTTGGAGAGATCTCATTTCCTGTTGTGAGACAGGAAGTGAAGAAAATGTAAACTCACGGATTTTAAATTGGATCTGAAGCCCAAACTTATATTTTGTATTGGATAAGGTAAGGGAGGCTTATAATTAGGGATGCACCGACACTAGCATTGGTATCGGTGCCGATACTGAGTATTTGGGTGAGTACTTGTACTCGCCCAAATGCTCCTATACCTTTCCTTATACTGGAACTTCCTGTCAGAGGGAAATTTCATCTGACCGGCAGTGCCGTGAGGAAACAATGTCGGGAAGCTGGCTCCATGCTAATTGGCCAGGAAGCCAGCTTCCCAGTCAATCAGTGTTGTTCCGGGCAAACAGATCTGACAATATGGTGACACAACCCCTGCCCTGCAGGCACCTCATTCCCCTCACATAGATTCTTAGCAGTGAGGGACTCGGGCGTGTTCGCAAGCGCCTCGTGCCGAGCCCGCCGGGCCAATCACAGGCACTGAGACATTTCCCGATCTCTGCAGCTGCGGACCGGGAACATGTCTCAGTGCCTGTGATTGGCCCGGCGGGCTCGGCACGAGGCGCTTGCGAACACGCCCACGCCCATCACTAGTCCTTAGCAGCAGTCATTACCATACCAGTCCCTCGGCCAGCTAGGCAGACACCGCTCTCCACTATCTCCCGCAGACTGCCCAGCGCTTCCATTCAGAAATCCTGTGCATGCGCGGCATCGGGCTGAGGGCAGATCACGTGGGCGCTGTAAACGCAGGAGACGTGGGCAGATCTTGGAGCGCGGTGTCTGCCCAGTTGGCCGAGGGACTGGTACGGTAATGAATGCTGCTGAGGATCTATGTGAGGGGAATGAGGTGCCTGCAGGGTGGGGGTCGTGTCACCATATTGTCAGATCTGTTTGGCCGGCCTCGATGCCGATTGGCTTCCCGGCCAAACAGAATGGAGTCTGCTTCCTGGGCAATCATAAAGCCGGGCGGTGGGTAATGACACGCCGCCTGGCTTCCTGATTGCCCGGGAAGCCGGCTCTATGCTACCGGAAGTACCGGTATCGGTACTCTGTATCGGCGAGTGCGGAAATATAAATATCGATACTCGGTGCATCCCTACTTGTCAGCTTTTTTTTTTTAACCCCATTGGGGAGATTTTCCTCCACTTCCTGGCACAACAGCACGTTAGAGGGAATTTGTGGTGGTCAGCAGAGCTAATGTCCTGATTGGCAAATTCCCCATCTGTTCCTGTTCGGGGTGGCAAGCCATACTTTGGGACTTTCTCTCACTGATCAGGACAAATAGAGAACGGTGACTCTCCCTAACGAAGATGCAAACAGAAATAAAAACTGTTTTTAATCCTTCTCCTCCCTAGCCAAGGAAAAAAAGTTTTGGCTTCAGTTGTACTTCTTTCTCGCTTCTCCTTTCTTTCTTTTTCTTCACAGAAGGGCTTTAGTTGCACTTTAACACTTCCACTCAGCCGTCTGTGTTTGGGGGAATATGTCCGCACGCTATACCCGGGTCTATACAAGTGCCAGCACATACCCGCGTACAGCTGTGCTCAGCCATTCATGTCTACGCGGAGCTGAGCCGCCCACGTGTGGAACAAAGCCCAACTTTTTACTTCAGTTGCCCCCGTGTGTATGAGCACGCCCCTTACATCGTGGAAAGAAGTGGGTGAGCCACGTGACCCCCCCCAATACCCAGAAGTTCTGCCAAGTCCTCTGACTGGCAAATGGAGCGATACTTTGCATGTAAGGCATTGGCGTGGTGCAGACAGATAAGCATGCGATGCGGATATCATCATAGAGGCACCTTCGGGGCTTGTTATCTCGCAGGGACAGATCCTCGAAAACAGTAAACAGGTTCTGTCTAGGCCCCTCCTTCGCTTCTGTGTACATCATGTCGGGAGTCCACCAGTGCAAGCTGGCACAAAGTACATTAGCCGTACATGTGTTGGCGCCATGCCAGTCTGGCGGCTGTGATCCGCTCCTTCATAAACCTAATTGGCTTGGTGAAGCGTAGCTGCCGGCAGATGTTTTGGTTTCATAACAAAAGACACAAACTTATATAATCTCCCTAAGATTCTATGTAAAAGAAGTCCCTCCACTGAGTCTGTTCTGATTAGATGCAATAAAGCAGAGCTCTGGGCACAAACTTTATCAACGCCAGCAGCCCCCCCGCGGGGTTAGGGTTAAGTGCTCGTATTTGTCTAGGTTATACTCACCTGGACCGTGGAGCCGGCTTGCTCTTAAGGTGCCCATACACTGCACGATTCTCGTACGAAATCCCACGATCGTGCAGTGTATGGAAGGCGTGCGACTGTTTCTAATGTACGGTCGCACGACTTTTGTATATCGCGCATGTTGGAAAACCAGCCGAGAATCGTACGATTTTTCGGCGGGTTTTTAACATGATCGAGAGATGACTGCCGAACGGGCCCATTCAGCATTGCGGTGATCGCAAGTACGATCTGCCTGTCCAAGAAGGGCAGATCGTACGTTTTTTTAAATTACTTTACAACCCTCGCAAGACAAAAGTCTTGCGAGGGTTGTAAAGTGTATGGCCACCTTAATACCGGTCCCTTCCACCTCCACTCATCTCACTTGTGAGGTCCCTGAGTCATCACGTTGTATACACAGTGTATAGGACGTGAGGAGGTCGAGGGACATACCATCATTAAAGCATAGAGGGAGCGCTGTGACAGCCGGCCCGTCCAGAGGATCGGTGAGTATAAATGTTTTTTTTTTTTTTTTACCTAGACAATAATAAGCAGTTAACCCTTGCAGGGCGTGGGTCGCCTCACTGCAAGGGTTAATAGAGATTTGTGCCCACAGCTCTGCTTTAATGTAGCTACATACCCAATCATTAGACTCTCCTATTAGCTTGCATGTTAATGTGATCTCAAGAGACGTTTTCAATAGGGCTGCAACTAGAGGACTACAAATCCCAGCAATAATACATTATACAGCGCAATGCGGAATTCCACCAGCGATAGAGGACTACAAATCCCAGAAATAGTACATTATATAGTGGTGCAATGCTGAATACCACCAGCTATAGAGGACTACAAAACCCAGCAACCTAATAATCGACTAACTAATCGATTTTGAAAATAATCGTTAGCTGCAGCTCTAGTTTTCAATATGGAGCTTTCATTAAATTAAATTCCTGGTCATCCTGCTATGAAGGGCTTTGTCCTGGCACTTCCGTTATAGGATGACATCGGTGTTCAAATTGTGCTCCTGCGTTGTCACCCTGTCACATCCGTGCTGAAGCCTATATGTGGCCTGTGCCAACATGCATTGTGCAGACACGATCCGCTGTTGTCACTGTCAGGAAGCATCAGGGCAACGATGCAAAGCCAGTGCTGGAGCGATTGCATGTAGACAGGAAGTGGCTCCTGCGTTGTCACCCTGTCACGTCCGTGCTGGAGCCTGCAAGTGGCCTGTGCCAACATACATTGTGCAGAGACGGTCCGATGTTGTCACTGTCCTGGAAGCATCAGGACAACAGTGCAAAGCCAACTCTGGAGCGATTGCATATAGACAGGAAGTGGTACCTGCATTGTCACCCTGTTACGTCCGTGCTGGAGCCTGCAAGTGGCCTGTGCCAACACACATTGTGCAGACACGGTCCACTATTCTCGCGGTCAGGAAGCATCAGGACAACGATGCAAAGCCAACACTGGAGCGATTGCATGTAGACAGGAAGTGGCTCCTGTGGCGTCACCCTGTCACGTCCATGCTGGAGCCCGCAAGTGGCCTGTGCCAACATACATTGTAGACAGGAACTGGGTAAAAGAGGCTGGAGGAGACCAACAGCACTGAGATGATAAGAAGGAAGTAAACATTAAATAACATGCTCACTACACTGTGCTTCAACAAACTAAATGTCAGCCAGTTAGGCTTTAGCTGCATTATAAAGGGACTTTGTCCATGAAGGGCAAAGCGACGCTTGCTAGTCCACCTCTGACCTATATAGGCTCACATTGCCACCCTCCCACTTCTCCCTTGGCGCTGATGCAACTACCTGGTGTTTGTGAATATGGAGGCGCATGTGACCCCTCCCAGGTGCAGGCCTGAGCGGGGAATTCCCAGGTTTGAACACTGTCACCTGAGGAGGACATCAGCTAATCTGTGTCGGAGCTTACTCAGGTTTTGAATGGAAGAATGGTGGAGGAGTGCAGTGTAGACGAGTATAAGTTCGGAGGGGGGTGGACTAGTAAGAGATTCTTAGTAATGTGACTGGGTCTCTTTAAAGTATAACTGTCCTGCAACACGTATGACCTTGTCAGCTGCCATTGCTGCCCACCCTGAAAATGCTAGTTACTTGGCTCTTATGGTGACCTGCATTCAGTGCATTCTGAGTCACTGACGTAGAATAATTATGCGCATCAGGAAAGGCAGAGAAAAGTCACAAGTCCATATTTCACTTACTTGAAATGACAACAAGAAAGGAAGCATTAGCAGAAGTCAGCAATTCCACATTCCAGCGTACTTATGCTTTATAAAAATAACCTCCCCTGAAATGTTCAAGGATACCTATCACAGAGAAACACAAGGACCGCCATTGTTGATCTCCTGCAGGAATGTCTAAATCTGGATGCTGATCTAGATTGCAGAGGGGATCTCAGACTCTCCGAGTGCTTTTTGTTTGGCTCGGGGACAGAGCCTGCATCCTCGGGAGGAGGTCAGCAGTAACGGCCACATCCAGTAATACAAATTCACATTTCTAACATTTGCATTGGTTTGCTCTTTCCGTTCTCTATATTGATCTCTCCCTCTCATCTTTTTTTTTTTCCCATTATTATTTTTGTCCGTATTTGTCTTTGTTTCTGTCTCTCTTCTTACAGCGGTACCAAAGAGGTCCATTTACCAAACAGTCAATGTTGGTTGGGTACTAGGTAGCAAATTCGATTTGCAAGTAGGGTTTCACCTGTATACTTACATGAAATAATCTGTTTCTGTATATTTACTTGTACGATTCTTTCTTGTAGCTGCAGTCTTGTTAACCGAAGGCTCAACCAGCTGTCCAACCATGATCCTACACATGTAAAAGAAAACATGATGCATCAGACCAGGCCACCTTCTTCCATTGCTCTGTGGTCCAGTTCTGATGGTCAATTGCCCATTGTAGGCACTTTTGGTGGTGGACACGGGTCAGCATGGGCATGCTGACCAGTCTGAAGCTACGCAGCCCCATACACAACAAACTGCGATGCGCTGTGTGTTCAGACATCTTTTCATTGGAACCAGCAATTTGAGCTACCGTAGCTCTTCTATTGGATCGGACTACACGGGCATATTCCCTGGTTTTCCTGGGACCGGGTAGGTCCTGACAACTGCAGACCGGGAACATCCCACAAGAGCTGCAGTGTTGGAGTTGCTCTGACCCAGTCCTCTTGCCGTCACAATTCGGTCCTTGTCAAAGTCGCTCAAATCCTTACACTTGTCCATTTTAAAGATAATCAATGTTATTCGCTTCACCTCTCAGTGGTCATAATGTTATGGCTGATGCACTTTATATAACAATTTGATTTATTTTAGGTGTTTTAATTTCTATTTTTTCCTTAACTATTACTTTAATATTTTCTCATTCAAGTGATAAGAAAAAGAACAGAAGCTGGAAGGCAACTTTTATGGAGTATTACTCGGACATGGGGCGATACATTCATCACTATGCCAAGCTGAAGACAACCTGGGATTCTCTCGAGGAGTATCTGAATGAAAACTGCCCACGAATGATCAGCTCACTAAAAGGTATATTTTTAGGTTGTGCATTAGAGTGTGATTACTAAAGGGAAATTGGAGTACAACTATCATCTCCAGTTATATATAACTACTGTATGTGGCAGGAATTTTTGATTATATATTTTTTTTTTTTTTTTTACTCTGTTTACTTTAATGCAAATGTTTGACGAATTGATGTTAGTGTTTTTTAATGATTGACCTTATTCCATTGCTTGGTAGCCGGGGTTCAGGAAGAAGATATTGATGCAGTTGAAGAAAGGGTAGGCTGTAAACTTCCAGATGATTATCGATGCTCATTGCGAATTCATAACGGACAGAAGCTTGTGGTGCCTGGGTGAGTAATGGAGAGCGAGTCTTGATAGCAATTTCTGCATAGAGCATCAAATATTTTCCAACCAGTCAGTAAAAAGGCTCCGGCCTAGTGTTGGAATGCGGTATTACATCTTTACATAGGTTGAAAAAAGACACAAGTCCATCGAGTTCAACCTATAGAGATCAGATCTTTGCTGCTGTGATGGGGCAATCCTCCATATTTTAACAGCCTACTTGTGTATGTAATATGGGTTTTAAGGGGGTCTTGTGTTCTTGTGTCGGAAATTTGTCTGCACCAGGAAAGGCGCCCCTTGTTTGTGTTTTTTTCTAATATATATATATATATTACACACACACACACCAATCAGCCATAACGTTATGACCACCCACCTAATATTGAGCAGGCCCCTTTAACACCTGTTCTATCCAGATGAAAACACAAAAAAAGCGGCAGAGAGGACTGCTCAACCAGTACAAACCAATAAACACACGAGTATAGTCAGAATCAAAGTCTGTTTAAGAATTGATTAGATGAATAAAAATTGATGAATAAATAAATAAAAGCACGTTTATAAAAATGTCTGTAGGATGCTGCCCCAAACCAGCCAGGGAGACTGCAAAATCTAGGGAAAAAACACAAACAAGGGGCGCCTTTCCTGGTGCAGACAAATTTATTAGGATCAGGATTGGAGGTAAATATAAAACATACTCACAAAATTCATGATTGAAGTATAAAAAGTTTAAAAATTAAGTCCATGGACCCAAGGAAAAGTCTGTGAAAGCTGCACAGCCGTGTCTATGTGTCAGCAGAGGAGACTGTGTGATGACGCGTTTCCGGGTTCACGCCCCCTTCATCAGATACCATAAATTTGTCTGCACCAGGAAAGGCGCCCCTTGTTTGTGTTTTTTTCTAATATATATATATATATTACACACACACACACCAATCAGCCATAACGTTATGACCACCCACCTAATATTGAGTAGGCCCCTTTTTCCTGAGGCATGGACTCCACTAGACCTCTGAAGGAATGCTGTGGTATCTGACACCAAGCCATAAGTAGCAGATCCTTTAAGTCCTGTAAGATGTGAGGTGAGCGGCCTTCATGGATCTGACTCGTTTTTCCAGCACATCCCACAGATGCTCGATAGGATTGGGATCTGAAGAATTTGGAGGCCAAGTCAACATCTCAAAGTCGTTGTTGTGTTCCTCAAACCATTCTTGCAGTATGGCAGGGCGCATTATCCTGCTGAAAGAGGCTACTGCCATCAGGGAATACTGTTTCCATGAAGGGTTGTACTTGGTCAATGTTTAGGTTGGTGGTACGTGTCAAAGTAACATCCACATCAATGGCAGGACCCGAGGTTTCCCAGCAGAACATTGCCCAAGAATCCCACTGCCTCCGCCGGCTTGCCTTCTTCCCATAGTGCCATCTCTTCCCCAGATAAGCAACGCACACATGTAAAAGAAAACATGATGCATCAGACCAGGCCACCTTCTTCCATTGCTCTGTGGTCCAGTTCTGATGGTCAATTGCCCATTGTACGCACTTTTGGTGGTGGACACGGGTCACCTAATATTGAGTAGGCCCCTTTTTCCTGAGGCATGGACTCCACTAGACCTCTGAAGGTATGCTGTGGTATCTGACACCAAGCCATAAGTAGCAGATCCTTTAAGGACTGTAAGTTGAGGTGAGGCCTCCATGGATCTGACTTGTTCTTCCAGCACACCCTACAGATGCTCGATAGGATTGAGATCTGAAGAATTTGGAGGCCAAGTCAACATCTCAAAGTCGTTTGGTTGTGAAACCAATACTGCAAGAATGCAGTGAGATCCTTAGTTCCAGCTCGACCCTCTTCTGAACTTACTACAGCCTTGCCCTCTCACTGGACAATGAGGAGATGGTTTCCGCACAGAATGACGACGTGACTAGTCCCTGTAGTGCCACCCAGATTAAGTATCCTACAGTTAAGGAGACTTGGATTTCAGCAAAATGTCCTTGGATATCTGGAGCACCTTTATAGATTGATTGGTTACTCATGAAACTCTATTTACCCTGTGCTGTTTTTTGCTTTTCATATGCCATGATTCTGTTCTAGGTTAATGGGCAGCATGGCTCTGTCAAACCATTACCGGTCGGAGGACCTCCTGGACATCGACACAGCAGCAGGCGGCTTCCAGCGCAGGACGGGGCTCAACCAGTGCTTGCCTATCACTTTCTGTATCCACACAGGGCTCAGCCAGTACTTGGCACTGGCAGATGCGGAAGGGAGATCTCGCAATGAAATCTTCTATCAGTGTCCAGTAAGGATTTTTTTTATGTATGACTAAATGGAAACGTGTTGTCATGACATATGAACTAATGTTTAGTAGCCACTAAGGACCCAAGCAAACATTTCTTGCTATTTTGTTAGTTATACTCCTCTAGCTACAACACAGTTAAAGGAATTAGCGGCTATTGCCAGCTGCATACACAGCAGAGATTACTCGTCTCCAAAGTGACCCCAATAAGCACACCCACATACAGTGAAAACGGAGTCCAATGGCCAATGTTCACGTACCAGAAATTCATAATAATAGATTTGAATAGCTATTGCGTGATTTAAAGCAGACTCGTTCCCTTAGGTTTTTCTAAGTGTTAATGCTCATGTTCTATATTTCAGGACCAGACGGCACATAACCCAGCTGCCCTGGACATGTTCATCATAGGTAAGATATGTTGTTTTGGGTTCTAATTGAGAGAGTTACTTGTAACATGTGCATTGGGTGCTTTCAATACTTGATTTAGCATTATTTGCATGTCGGTTCTATAGTATTTGGGACACAATAAAACAATGGTCTTGTTATCAGTGGTAGCTATTCAGATTCTCCATGTCTTTCAGCCTTTATGAATGTTTATGAATGTTTGTTTATTCTCCAGCCAATGGTGGTGGGGTGACGAGAGTTCTGTGTGCTCTCTGGATGCTCTCCATAGCTAACCAACAGCGCTTTGAAATCCTTTGTCCATTGAGCCCTCACCCGCATATCTTAAAAAATGACCCTTATTCAGCAGTCCTCTGACTGGTCACATGGCATCCTTGTGTTGTCTTTCCCTTCTCCCGGCTGTGGGCAGTCTTAAATAATGCAGAGATCTGTTTCCTGTTCTACTGTAAGCCCAAGGCTGAATTGGTCACAAACCCCCAGGAGATGGGTCCATGACACCCTGGATTTATGGTAGCTTATTTAAATCATTCAACCTGGAAAAAGACCAGCGGTGGAGCAGAGTTCTGCAATGGACAGCTCTGAAGGCAAGGTGAGTATCGCTGCTTTCCTTTTTACATTTCTCATGTTTCAAAGGTTGTTCCGTCTTTTTAACCTTTATCTGTAAATTAAGGCCTTATTCACACGAGAAAAGGCCGGGACATACAGCTCCATGCTGCGTGCACGGCCGTATCGGGCAGCTCCCGGGAAGAACAGGTAATGCGTGTGATTAGTACGCAGCCCCGGTCCTTCTCTATGGGAATATGCAGCCGTACGCTCACCCGCACTGCACGTCCGTGCGGTTGTCCGTACTCTTACGCTGACAGGATGGATACTGTCTGCGTCCAAGCCGGGACACCCGGACCTGTACGGACCTGCACTTGAGGTGAGCATAGGGCTGTGTACGGCCTCGTATTCCCATAGAGAAGGACTGGGGCTGCGTACTAATCATCCGCAGCACCTGTCCTTCCCGGGAGCTGCCCGATACGGCCGTGCACGCAGCACGGAGCTGTACATGCTGGCTTTTTCTGGTGTGAATGAGGCTTTAATCGTGTGTATGGAAGTGTGGGTATATATGGTCTGTGTTATTTATGGTTTCCCTTTTTAAATGCGAGTAAAGAGGAGGATTAGGCATTGTCCGTTCCCAATTAAGTTAGCCATACAAGGCTTGAATTTTGGTTAATTACTGCTGAATCGGCTGAAATTGAAGCCATGTGCTGCCCTATTGGCCAGCCCGTTTGCCAGCTTGGCAAAAGTCAATTTAAAAATTGACTGAGCTGTGTGGAAAATTCTCAGCCGAACATTGACTGCACCCTATAAGATGCACTTACCGTCGGGGGTATTGAGGTAGCCATGAGTGCCAGTTATATTGAGTACAATAGCTGGCAGTGCAGATTTCTCCTTCCACACTATATAGCATGGATGGAGGAACCTACTGAGAAATCTATTTGTGTATGGCTAGCCTTAGTCTTATAAGACTATCTGATGCCAGTCTTGTCTATTCTCTCCATGTCAGGTACCTCCTTCTCGCAGTGGTTCACCACCTATGTGCAGCGTGTGGTGTCATGTGACTACCCCATCATCAGGGACCAGATCTTCAGGTAGCGTGAACAGAATACAAACTTATCCTATTGACTCACATGGGATCAGATAGGGAAGTGGGCAGTCTAGAGGTCTTTATAGTGGAACATTGGTATATATAAACTTTTAGAGGCCTTTATAAGGTCTGCGCTGTACTTGCTCCAGGTTAGAATCATGTTGCAACTTCATCTCGTATTTAAGAAACCAACACAGCTAGTGTGTAAGGAAATAAAACCCAGTGCAGGAAACCAAACATACCAGGCCTAGCACCTGGATTTGCAGAGCCCAGACCAGAATAGCTTGTTCAGGCGATAGTCTGGTTGCAGAAAACAAGGCAATTTTGTGTGGTTAATATTAGTGCATACTGTGTTGTTCTGGAATATTTCAAACCAAGTCTCCTGTTCATGTTGTGTATCGGGTCTTTGTAACCGTTTTTTTTCCCACCAGGTATGAACATGACAAGGACTGTGTGGCCTCTACCGATGAGATCTCTGTGTCAGTCTCCACTTCCTTCCTCCCTGAGCTGAGCTCTATCCACCCGCCGCACTTTTTCTTTACCTACAGAATCAAGTGAGTATGAACCCATGCTGATCAGCTTATCTATAGACAAACATAATGTGGGGGAGGGGGGGTTATCAAAACTGGAGCAGACAGAATCCTGGAGCAGTTGCCCAGGGCAACCAATCCGCTTCTCTCTTCAGTTCAGTT
Organism: Nanorana parkeri; assembly: GCF_000935625.1. NCBI lineage: Eukaryota > Metazoa > Chordata > Amphibia > Anura > Dicroglossidae > Nanorana > Nanorana parkeri. The sequence continues at coordinate 218,911 of NW_017307566.1, forward strand.
AAGATTTGAAAATGAAAGAGAGAAACTGATTGGTTGCCATGCACAGCTGCTACAGATTTTGTCTGCTCCAGTTTTGATGAATTCCCCTCATTATGTTCATGGCCAGCTCTTGGTTGGGGCTGCCCCAGAAATAGGGTGAGTATTGCAGCAAGAGCTTCTAATTTGTTTTTGCTACTGCAGTGCAATGAATTCCTTTTTTTGTTTAGGGTGGGAATTTCAAGCATAACGTCTGATTATTTGCGGTCAGTAAAGTGGTTTACCTTTCCATCACTGATAGTGACACTAAACTCAGAAGTTAAATCTTAAAAATGTATTCAACTACCTTATCTATTAACATAAATGTGTGTCATGTGTGTTTTACTCGGCTGTAGATCCTCAAATCATCTCTGAATTGGTGCTGACACTGTCCTTCCTTCTGGAGGGGGGCTACTTTTGTTCCCCATGGTCCCTGTGTGTGTTGTAAAGTGGTCACCGCTCCAAGCTCACTCCCGTGATGGACTACAATCTCAATACAAATTAGTAAACTAAATGTGAAATTGTAGTCCATCACGGGAGTGAGCTTGGAGCGGTGACTACTTTACAACACACACTGGAACCACGGGGGAACAAAAGTAGCCACACTGATGCACAAATTAGGTACAGGTATAGTTAAGGTATTTTAAATGTATTTTTAAGGTTTAACTCCTGAGTTTAGTGTCACTCAAAAATCAAACCGCTTACAGTTATCTCCCAGGGAGGTCCCGAACTGAAAAAAACTAAATAACATGAGAACTGCATGCTGCTAATCCGCACTAGCAAGACCACAGAGGTTACTTTATAATATGGTACACACATTCTGTAAAGCACACCTGAGCTCCTGACAATGCCTGCTAACATGCTCTCTCGGTGAAGACTAATCACCCTGTTCCAAATTATTATGCAAATTCTATTTCAGTGTCACAAAGATTAAATATTTTGTTTTTCAGTTTAACTCATGTATGGCATTGTGTCTCAGGGCTCTTTTGATCACTGAAAACAATCTCTGACATCTGTGATAATTAGATTGCCAGATGAGCCCAATTAAAGGTAACACTACTAAAGGAGGATGTTCCACATTATTAAGCAGAGCACCATTTTCAAGCAATATGGGGAAGAAAAAGGATCTCTCTGCTGCCGAAAAGAGTGAAATAGTTCAATGCCTTGGACGAGGTATATAAACATTAGATATTTCACCAAAACGTAAGCGTGATCATCGCACTATTAAGAGATTTGTGGCTGATTCAGAGCACAGACGGGTTCGTGCAGATAAAGGCACATTGAGGACGATTTCTGCCAGATCCATGCATCGGATCAAGAGAGCAGCTGCTAAAACACCATTACATAGCAGCAAACAGATATTTGAAGCTGCTGGTGCCTCTGGAGTCCCACGGACATCAAGGTGTAGAGTCCTTCAGAGTCTTGCAACTGTGCATAAACCTTCCATTCGGCCACCACTAACCAATGCTCACAAGCAGAAACGGCTGCATTGGGCAGAAAAATACATGAAGACTAATTTTCAAACAGTTCTGTTCACTGATGAGTGCCGTGCAACCCTGGATGGTTCAGATGGATGGAGTAGTGGATGGTTGGTGGACGGCCACCCTGTTCCAACAAGGCTGCGACGCCAGCAAGGCGGTGGTGGAGTCATGTTATGGGCCGGAATCATGGGAAGAGAGCTGGTCGGCCCCTTTAGGGTCCCCGATGGTGTAAAGATGACCTCTGCAAAGTATGTGGAGTTCCTGACTGACCACTTCCTTCCCTGGTACAGAAGGAAGAACTATGCTTTCCGTAATAAAATCATCTTCATGCACGACAATGCACCATCTCATGCTGCAAAGAATACCTCTGCATCAATGGCTGCTATGGGGATAAAAGGAGAGAAAGTCATGGTGTGGCATCCATCCTCCCCTGACCTCAATCCTATTGAGAACCTTTGGAGCATCCTCAAGCAAAAGATCTATGAGGGTGGGAGGCAGTTTACATCCAAACAGCATCTCTGGGAGGCTATTCTGACATCTTGCAAACAAATTCAAGCAGAAACTGTCCAAAAACTCAAGAGTTCAATGGATGCAAGACTTGTGAAGCTGCTGTCAAATAAGGGGTCCTATGTTAAAATGTAACGTGACCTGTTAAAATGTTTAAAAAGTGAAAATGTTGTTCAAAGTTTGATTGAAATAACTTTTGATTTCAGTAAAAGATGCTGCAAACACAACAAATGACAATTTTCAGTTCTTTACAACCTATAAAGTGTTTTGAAACTTACTGTGCGTAATAATTTGGAACAGTGCATTGTAAGTCTTTTTCATTTGGAAAAAATACTGTTATCATTAGGGGGTTTGTTCAATAAAATTTGGATTGTACTCTTAATAGTTGATAACATGAGAATTATGCTGACTGTTGTTTACATCAATTATTTAGGTAAATGATAAAATATCATTTGCATAATAATTTGGAACAGGGTGTAACGGTGTCTGTGTCGGCACAATGTAACGGTCCACTGTTGTCACCATCATACCTGCCCTGAGAGATGCCATTCATCCATTACTGGAGAGCATGTAGACAGCAGTTGTCTGCAGGAGATCGGCAACACTGACCACATGAAAATAGGGTGAACACCGTGATAGTTGGTGCTTTAACAAACGAAATGTCATTCAGTGCGAAATTACATTTACTTCAACACTTACACAGATAAAATGTAATGCTGTTATGTTGCCTTGTTTTATCTGTAGACACTTGTTACCCTTCAGAAAATAATTTCTGTCCTGTCTCTTTAATCTCCAGACTGCACATGGCCAAAGATGCTTTACCAGAGAAGGCGTGTCAGTTGGATAGCCGCTACTGGAGAATAACCAATGCCAAAGGGCACGTGGAAGAGGTGCAAGGCCCAGGAGTTGTAGGTGAGAGTCCAAAATGGGCAATAGTGTGCCTGCTCCTGGACTGGACGTTCCAGGGATAGTCCGGAAGTGACCTTCAGGCACTGGGTTGGGGCTTTCCAAACTCCAAAAGTTAGCTGTGGAGCCCTTTTCAGGTCTAGAGCCATTGGCACTTTAGTTAGTAGCCCATTCTAGCCTAGAGCAGGGAGCTACCTCTTTTACATAGCTTGCTGGACATCATTATTCCCTGTTGCTGGCAGTTTTGCTGCAAACGGGGTTAACCATGTTTTAAAATTCTGCATGGAATCTAATTAATCTGTCATCCGTGCATGGATCCCCTCATAATCAGCCTGTGTGAAAGGGGTCTTGGTAGTCCAGGATGTTCATATATTTCTATTTCAGCTATGTATTTAGCTGTGTGCCTGGAGTTTAGTCTAGTGGCTCATTCTGTTTGCACAATAAGAGAACCTAATGCCTTTGTATTGTACCTGCAGGAGATTACCCCATTCTGAGAGCAGGCCAGACATACGAGTATACAAGCTGCACAACATTCTCAACAACCTCCGGCTACATGGAAGGCTATTACACATTCCACCGCCTGAGCAAGAGGAGCGAGGTCTTCAATGTAACCATTCCCCGTTTCCATATGAAATGCCCTACTTTTCGAGTCTCTAACATCGCCACAGTAAGTATATAGTGTCACCTCGCACTGTACAACATCCTGAGTCTTGATGTAATTGGAATGTGGGTGAAAGATTGCAGTAGTTGGCCATGTTGAACTGTACTTGTTCAGTAATGTTTAAAACATTTCAGCACTTCTAAAAATTGCTTGCTCAGTTCTAATATGGGGCAGGAACATCCCCCAGCATTTATAACCACACAGGTGAAGTGGCTCCCTTGGTGGGGATTGGGAGCAAAGTAAAGCTTATAATTGGTGTTCAGTGGTTAGTGTATCTGAAAGAAGAAATTGTACAAGTTATAGTCACTCTTGCCCTCAGTGCCCCTCTGCTCAAATGGCTTGAGTATAATAACATAATCCCCAAATAGGCACCTTGTCCTCTCATTGAGTAGGGATTCACCGATACCGTTTTTTTGGCATTGAGTACGAGTACCGATAATTTGCGTTCGGTACTCGCCGATACCGAGTACCAATACCAGTGCTTCCGCTGGCATGGAGCTGGCTTCCCGGGCAATGAGGAAGCCGGGCGGCGGGTAATGACATGCCGCTCAGCTTCCTGATTGCCCAGGAAGCTGGCCCCATGTTGTTTGGCTGGCTTGATTGAGATTGGCCGTGAAACCAGCTTCCCAGCCAATCAGCATGGAGCCGGCTTCACGGTCAATCAGGGAGGCGGGTCATTACTCGTTGCCCAGCTTCCTGATCGGACGGGAAGATGGCTCCATGTTCCCCTATGGCACTGCCGGTCAGAGGAAATCTTCTGACTGGAAGTTCCGGTATCTGGGAAGGTATCGGAGCATATGCGCGAGTACAAGTACTCGCCCAAATACTTGGTATCGGCACCAACTGGTATCAGTATCGATGGATCCCTATCATTGAGGAACACTTCTGCCGGTGTCTTGTGATTATTAAGTATGACTTGCAGAGCAGTATTTGCCAACGCCACCCAGAACCATACCAAGGGGACATGACCATTGCTTTTCCCTTGTGTGTACCTGAACAGACCCCAGTGCCTAGGAGTTTTTAGTGCATACCCAGTATGTACATGTGTTTCTCAGTAAGCTTACAAATATAGAGGTAGTCATGCATATCCTGTTTACACTGCATACTGAACATGGCATTGGAGTTTTTGGGGTTTTTTGGGTTGTAATTGAAGTCTTGCATTTGGTTATTTCGAGTGCATAGCACTTAAGTGCTTTCTTTGCTTTTCAGCATGAGAGCTGCAATGATTGCTTCCGTGATGACTATGACCCTGCCGACAACGACGACTTTGATGATGAAGAAAGGAGACAGGTTTTCAATATGCCCAACCCCCCAGTCCACTGCCCGCGCTTCACTTGAATGGATACCAGCAGCTAGTGAAGAGCCCCGGGTGCAGGATTTCACTCATCTTTGCTAGAGGGATATTGGACAGATGCCTTGGGTATCATCTACATGGCTGATCTCTTGCTTTCATGTCCGTTTTTTGCATTTTTCTAGGCTCTTTACATAAGGCAGGTCATGTATGATAATAAGGCTTTCCCATCAGTGCCGAAGATGTGCAGGTTTGTGACCGCTCCCAAGTGAACATGTGCTTTACCATACAGTTCTTTACAACCGCTGTGGGACATGAAGGTGGTGCTTTTGTTTTCTTCCACTACCCTGTTCTTAGCATCTCTATATATTAAGAGATTGTTGAAGCAGACCTTAGCTCACCACCCATTATTCCCTTGCTAGTGTCAGCATATTCACCCAGCCTCCTTCCGGGTTCGAGTTCCTTCCACATGCGAGTCCATATGTTTTTGAGGGGTTTTCTTGCCAAAGAGACGTTATATGTCACTTATGCAATGAAGATCTTGCCTACTTGCAATTAGTTTTTTCTTTGGAACCTGTCCCACTATTAAAAAGCTAAAAAAAAAACTAAAATGTTGATCTCCGGGTTCAGGCACTTTGTATTACCTATAAGTACCTATACTGTTCCATGGATCATTTTCTGGGCGTTTCAGAAGCCCTCGGATTAAAGGAGAATAATATGCTAAGCTTGTACTATCGACTGTAACCCAGAGGCCTCACTGTGTATTCTCACCCCGAACTCTGCCATGAGTCCAGCCATTCAGCAGTCCCATGCAAGCGACTCATTTGCTAGCAGAGCCGTTCATAACAGATTGATGATTCCAAAGAACTCCGAGCTAAAGCAGAAAAGGAGGCCTCTGTATATCATACACCAAGGTTACACCCCTGCTCGGCTTCTCACTTGGACTTGGGACATGAAGCTGTGGTTTCACTCCCAGACACCCTTTCTGTTTTCTGGAAAAGAAAGCTGCACTTAGTAAATCTTTAGGCCGTGATTGAGTGACTGTCATGCAGATCCAGTGGCTTCAGTGCTTTAGGTCACTGACTTAAAAATGTATGCAGATAAGGTGTTCTGGCTTTACAGCTTGTAAACTTTATACAGTGGGTCAGTGACTCCGTGCTAAAGTGTATCAGCATGGCAGCCATGCAACTAGCATTTTTTAGGAGAGGTCTGAAATGGCAGCCCTTGCATTTCTCTCAGTCCAGGTTTCTAAGAGACCAGTCACCTTGCCCGTGCATGGCAAAGAGACAGTGTCGGTGTCCTCAACCACCTTATATGTACCTTACCAGCACTGCTCGTTCCTCCATGGCAGCCAGTGACACTAACCTGTGCTTCCTGGTAGGGTGGAGCACTTAGCCTGTGGGCCAGTGCTCTGGCCTAGTAGACAAGCATTGTCACATGACCAAGTGACATCACTGCTCCCCCAATCCACGTACAGCACTGATTTTGGCAATGGCAGTGACGGAAAGTAGGTGCAGGTGTGTTTAGGGGGGGGGTCTTGCAGAGATACTGTCGCTTTGCTCTGCATGGGCACGGATTAAAGTGTCTCCTCAAAGAGATTCCCCAATCAGATTTAAAATATCTTTCCATCCATTTCATGATGGCCAAACCCCTCTACTCTGTAATTTGCAGATAGGGTTGATGGGCTTATGGAGGTCCTAAAGCTTCTTGACAAACCATCTCTGTTCAAGTAGCTGGTTATTAAACTGCCGTGAACTTGCACAGCCTTGAAACTCAATTGTAGATCAAAGTGACACTAAACTCACTAAATGCATTCAGGAACCTTAACAAAAATGTCACTTATTTGTCTATCACTGGGCTGTAGATCCTCAAATCTACACACTAAACTCAAGGAGTTAAACCTTAAAAATGCATTCAGGGACCTTTAACTATTAACCAAAAATGTCACTTATTTGTCTATCACTCGGCTGTAGATCCTCAAATCATCTCTGAAGTGGTGCTGACTCTGTCCTTCCTTCTGGAGGGGGGCTACTTTTGTTCCCCACGGTCCCTGTGTGTGTTGTAAAGTAGTCACTACTGCAAGCTCGCCACCATGATGGACTACAGTCTCATGTTTAGTTTACTGCTTTGTATTGAGATTGTAGTCCATCATGGTGGTGAGCTTGGACTACTTTACAACACACACCAGGGGGAACAAAAGTAGCCCCCCTCCAGAAGGAAGGACAGTGTCGGCACCAATTCAGAGATGATTTGAGGATCTACAGCCGAGTGATACATAAATAAGATACATTTTTGGTTAGTAGTTCAGATCCCTGAATGCATTTGTAAGGTTACTCCTTGAGTTTAGCGTCACGGTAAAGAACTGGTGGAAGGCACTACAATATTGAAGGGAGCGAGGTGTAAGCAAAGCAGTCTTCAACTTCCCTTTTGAAGGGCCGTAATCCGTTTTATTTACAAGCTATAAACTCCTATTTTTCTATATTTTGTGTATTTCTTTTTTATTACATCAGGAGATGAATCCTTGCTTGACTTTCCAGACGTATTCCCTTTTCCCTTCAAACCTTTTCATTTGTTAAGTAATCCTCCTGGTGTGCAATTATCAGTATGACTCAGACGTTGGGTATTTAGGGTCTTTAGAAGAAGAAAAGGTGTTTTTGTTAAGAACTTAGTTTTGCTGACATCAAGCGTTAGCCTATTGTAGTACAACACTGAAGCAAAACTGGTTTAAAGGAAAAGTAGTAGACTCCTCCAGAGCTTATAGCATCATTCTTGGCTGATCTCCCCCCGGAGTTCCCCCTGCAGTCCTTCGTTTTTTTTGTTTCTATTATTATTATTAATATTTTTTGTTTCTATTA
>NW_017307566.1:227458-227666 GCF_000935625.1 Nanorana parkeri
TTTTTTTGTTCTATTATTATTATTATTATTATTATTAGTATTATTATTATTATTATTATTATTCATGTCTTTTTTTTTCCAAAGTCTTCTGGCCATTCATGTGACAGCCTGGGTCAGTGGTCATCCTATGTCAGGGTGTGGTCCCTGATGTTTCCAAAGGGCCACACATAATGTTCAGTATATGTAATGCTAAAAAAAAAAAAGAGGG
>NW_017307566.1:228606-231771 GCF_000935625.1 Nanorana parkeri
ATAAAGTTAAAAAAAAAAAAGAGGCTGCAGACTTGGCAGGGGAATTGGTCAGACTGGGGACATGCTACAGTTGTGGCTGAAGATTAGAGACTTGCTATAGATGGCCATGAAAGACTGGAGACTTGTTACATGAGGCTAGTAGCTATCACTGCTATTACCGCTTTACATTTCAATGCTGCCATTTGAACTGCTGGGGTCCAAGGGCCGTACAACATGTATCAAAGATTGACCGCCAGGCCTTTGGCTTCTCTTCAGTCTTCACCCAGCAATGGGCGGCTTCAATGACGCAGGGAGCTGGCCGCTATCTTCACTAGGGATGCACCGGTACCAGTTTTTCGGTAATGACTCTCCACCTGGCTTCCTGATTCGCAGGGAAGCCGTCTCCATGCTCCCTCATCACCGAGTGACGAGGAAGCAAGGTGGCGAGTCTTTACACGCTTCCCGGCTAATAAGGAAGCCAATCAGAAAGCTGGGGGGCAGGAAATGACTCGTCATCCGGCTTCCCGACCAATCAGGAAGCTAAGCAGCGAGTCATTACACACTGCCCGGATTTCCGATTGGCCAGGGAGCCGGCTCCATGCTCCCTTGTCACCAACTGTGTAATGACTCGCTGCCCGGCTTCCTGATACCGGAAGCTCGGGTATCAGGCTAGGCATCGGAGCATTTGGCCGAGTACTCGGCATGGGCACCGATTACTATTATGGGTGCATCCCTAATCTGCACCATTACATAGTGAATGCTGGGTGTCCTTTTAACCCAGATCGCTGAGGATATCTTGTGTTGAGAAGGGAGTACTGCAGGTGACCGCTGCAGACTGAGTATCACAACCTGAGGTGCCCTTTTATTTCCACGACTGTGAGGAGACATTTAAAAAAAAGATTGGGTTGGGCTTTGTAAAAACCTGAACCCATTCCAACATCAGCAAGCACAAGACCTTTTGCATGTAGTGCTCCACCGAGTGTAAACCAGTCAAGTACCAGTGATGTCAATCATGCAGATCTAGGCCAGCTTGGCTGTATATTAGCCACCTGCCGAAAACAAAAGCCACAGCTGTAGGCTAGTATTATGGGTCCCTTGCCCTAGAAAGAGTTTACTTTTAGTGGACTTTTCCTTTAAACCGCAAATTGCTCAACTCTCAATTCTTTCATTTGTGGGAAACTGTTACTTTTACATGTATCTTCTCTGTTGAAATAGTTGCAATGTTTTTTTTTTGTTCTACCTGTTCACTTTACTACAGAGTAACATGGGGTTTACACAGCAAATGTTAAGAACTCTGTATTTCAAAAAAGAAAGCCAAAGCAGCCTTTTTCTTTCATTGTTGTTTTTCCTGGACCAAAGCATTCTTTGCAATGATTTAGCCATATCATGTGACTATTAGGTGATGCTTCAAAATGGCTGCAACAAAACCAATTACATTCTACAACACTGCTGCTGCAATCTGGTGGAAGGGGTACGTGTGTGTCTGATGTCAAGGCCTTTATCATCCTCTTATTGAGCTATTCAGCTTCCGGCCTTGCAGAGGTAAAACGCGTCCTCCGCTGTGTATATCGGATCAGATACATTCAGTGATGCAGCTTTCTGCGAATTTAAGCTTGTGTGTAAAAAAAAAAAAAAAAAAGGCTTTTTTTTCTTCCCTTAATTTATATAGCATAGTTTTATGATATTGAATACAGTAAATAATGAGTTTTGTTTAAAACGGTTTAAGAATAAAATGTCTGGGTTAAATGTGTCTTTCTGTTTTATAGCATAGAGCGTGTGTCATGTTTGCATGGCTGTTTAGATGGACTTTTAAAGGGTCTGTTTTCGTTCCCTATGCTTCATTGGGTCTGTGTGCCTCTCTATGCAATGCAGGCAGATTGTGGCTGTTGGGAGGAACTGTCAGAGTGCTGTACATATCTTCTTGAAAATATCACAGCACCCTGCCTCATTACTCCTCTCCAGATTTAATGTAAGCAGTGGGCTGGCTCTTGGGAAGAGCTATGCAAATATAAAAATGCCTCCAATGGTGGATATCAATCTGGAGAAGTGGGTCTTCCTAAGTAGACCGCCCCTAGGTAATGCCCACATGTGATGCTGAGCCTCCATAATTGAATAACTGAAATTCAATGAATGAAAGGGGTGGGGCCAGGAACAGTATACCTGGGAAGGAAAGTTCTAAATGATGCTGGATGTCCTCCAGACATGAAATGAGGCGGGGCTCTGTGTGACTTCCTGCAGCTTCTAATGCACATTGTGAGAAGATCACAGTGTGCAGTGATATCAGAGGAAGCCATTCCAGTCCAGGAGAGGAGCCGGTACAACTCTGCAAGACTGAAGGAAAGGCCGGAGGATGTCTTCTTCTGTGGAGCATGTCTTCTTCTGTGGAGCATGTCTTCATTGGCTGCTCTGGGATGTTATAACTCCTGTGCGTGGGAGTTCATTCATCCTGATATCATGGCATTCCGAGAATGTACACTGAGCCACACATGCAAAAAAGACATCCCCGATATCTACTCTACTCCGAAATCCTACCTGAGCCAAGCTTACTGATGAACTTTATGCACCCAACACTTCTGAGTGTGGTGGAATGATGGTGACGCCTCTGCGCTCTGTGGTTCCTTCCTCGTGCAGGGCTTTGTTTTTTAATAGGGCGTCCAAATTGCTTTAGTCCTCTTTCCCCTGCAGTACCAGCAAAGTACTTCCTTACCTTTTTGCCCAAGCACTTACCGTCATTTATGTTTCTGAACAGCTCCAACTCTCTGAGCTCGGCTTCCTTGAACTACCTGTCCAGTACACGATCAAAAGGGGCAGAACAGACCACAGCAGCTGTTCATCTACTAGCTTGGAGAAGGGAGGAGCAAGGGATTGTCTTGCCTTGCTGTGCCTGTATATTTGTGGGGACACTGTTGGAACTTCTTGCACATCCTCACAGAGAAACACAAGCACACAGTCTGATATGCATGCTGCACATGGCTTGGCTAAAACAGGAAGGAAGCCACAGCTTTATCTGTAAACAATAAGTCAAGGCAACTGGACTTGCTGTGTTTTTCTTGAAGACGTTTCACTGGTCATCCGACCAGCTTTCTCAATTCAGAAATAATTTCTGAATTGAGAAAGCTGGTCGGATGACCAGTGAAACGTCTTCAAGAAAAACACAGCAAGTCCAGTTGCCTTGACTTATTTTTT
>NW_017307566.1:234614-247216 GCF_000935625.1 Nanorana parkeri
TGTTGGAACTTCTTGCACATCCTCACAGAGAAACACAAGCACACAGTCTGATATGCATGCTGCACATGGCTTGGCTAAAACAGGAAGGAAGCCACAGCTTTATCTGTAAACAATAAGTCAAGGCAACTGGACTTGCTGTGTTTTTCTTGAAGACGTTTCACTGGTCATCCGACCAGCTTTCTCAATTCAGAAATAATTTCTGAATTGAGAAAGCTGGTCGGATGTCCAGTGAAACGTCTTCAAGAAAAACACAGCAAGTCCAGTTGCCTTGACTTATTTTTTTTCTCAGATATACCATGACCTGGATGAATGAGAACCTTCACAGACAAGCCACAGCTTTATTTTCTACCTTATTCACTACGACAGAGGATATAACGGAACACTGCCATCTAGTGACCGAAAATGAATACTGCAGGAGTTATTGCTATAAACACAGTAATGTGTATTCTAACAGACACACACACAAAGGTGGCTTCATAGGACCCTGTAAGGGAAAGGAGCCACCCTTAAAGAGGCTATCAGGACCAGTGCTCAGGGGACCAGCTGATTCTGCAGGGCACTAAAACTTTTAAACATGAAGTCCATTGTAAGTGATTTCATCAGCATTTGAGATAACGTAAAAAAAAATTGACTTTGATATCCCTAAAGGAATATTAATCCTAAAAAAAATGTCCCTTCAGATATAGGGCCTGTAGTAGTATCTATACAGCAATCATAACCTTGCATGATAGTCAGAGGCAGGTGATACACTAATACCTAAACAGGTCCTTCCACATTCCCTATTGTGAGCTCTATGTCCTCGGTGCCTCTGGTGTAGCAGGCTTGGAAGGAATTCTGAGGCTGTGCCTATGGGCCGGAGTGCTTTGTGAAATCTATGTGAATTGGGGTGTTGGCCGAGAAGGAATGTGACTTGTCAGACTCTCGCTGCAACGTTTTTAAACCGCTCTATAAGTCAGCAGGAGTGCTGATGGTTTACAAAGTACGCAGGTCACCCGGGACAAAGGCAATTCGTCACACTCCTACGACTTACTCATTTCAGATGTATATTGGTAAATAAATGTACAACACCTAAATATAGTTATTTCTCTCTGGTGATGTCACCCGTGTATATTATTCTAGGTTTGTATTTAGGCAACTGGAGAGTGGCCATGTCATTCTTATAAAATATGATGTAAACCTTATTTGGGGTAATAATGTCATTTATTTAAAGTATCATTTTTTAATTTGAGATGTAACATTTAATAGATATCACCCCAATATAATATAACATATCTGGAAGGTATTGATGTAACCCCTATATAATACAACATGAGTGTATTAGGGTCACCCCTATATAATATAACATGAGGGTATTAAGGTCACCCCTATATAATATAACATGAGGGTATTAAGGTCACCCCTATATAATATAACATGAGGGTATTAAGGTCACCCCTATATAATATAACATGAGGGTATTAAGGTCACCCCTATATAATATAACATGAGGGTATTAAGGTCACCCCTATATAATATAACATGAGGGTATTAAGGTCACCCCTATATAATATAACATGAGGGTATTAAGGTCACCCCTATATAATATAACATGAGGGTATTAAGGTCACCCCTATATAATATAACATGAGGGTATTAAGGTCACCCCTATATAATATAACATGAGGGTATTAAGGTCACCCCTATATAATATAACATGAGGGTATTAAGGTCACCCCTATATAATATAACATGAGGGTATTAAGGTCACCCCTATATAATATAACATGAGGGTATTAAGGTCACCCCTATATAATATAACATGAGGGTATTAAGGTCACCCCTATATAATATAACATGAGGGTATTAAGGTCACCCCTATATAATATAACATGAGGGTATTAAGGTCACCCCTATATAATATAACATGAGGGTATTAAGTTCACCCCTATATAATATAACATGAGGATATTAAGTTCACCCCTATATAATACAACATGAGTGTATTAGGGTCACCCCTATATAATATAACATGAGGGTATTAAGGTCACCCCTATATAATATAACATTAGTGTATTAGGGTCACCCCTATATAATATAACATGAGGGTATTAGGGTCACCCCTATATAATATAACATGAGGGTATTAGGGTCACCCCTATATAATATAACATGAGGGTATTAAGGTCACCCCTATATAACATATTTGGAGGATATTGATGTCACCCCTATATAATATAAAATATTTGGAGGATATTTATGTTACCCCTATATAATATAAATGGGGGAATTTATCAAAACTGGAGCAGACAAAATCTGGAGCAGATTTGCACGACAACCAATCAGCTTCTCTCTTTCATTTTCAAATTATACCTGAGCAAACTGAACAGAGATGCTGATTGGTTTCTCTGGGCAACTGCTCCAGTTTCTGTCTGCTCCAGTTTTGATAAATCCCCCCCAATGTATTTGTAGGGTATTGATGTGAACCCTTTATAATAAAACATATTTGGAAGATACTGATGTAACCCATATATAGAATAACATATTTAGAGGGTAGAGATGTCACCCCTGTATAACATTTTTGGAGGGAATTCATTTCACCCGTATATACTAAAACATATTTGGAGGATAGTGATGTAACTCTTTTATCAAATACATTCTATTTGAACGGTGGTGATGTCACTTCTGTAAAATGTCGCTTATATATGGAGAGTAGTGATGTCATTATTGTAAATTATAACTTGTGTCTATAGAGGCTGGTGATGTCGCTTTTGTAAGATATAACATATTTGGAGGGTAGTGATGTCACTTATATTTGGGCGGCAGAGATGTCACTTCTCCGTGACTCTGGTAAAGTGGAAACCCTATTTGGGGCTTAATAATGTCACACCATTAGGCCTGGTTCACACCTAGGCGTATTGTATATGAGCGTCTGTCGCGCGTTTTTTACCGCGATTCGCGGTAAAAAAAATGCGCAACAAACGCGCGTTTCCAAGGGCTAATTGGCTGTATCCCAATGGAAACGCGCAACAAAAACGGCCCAAAGTAGTACATGTACCTTTTCAGGCGTGGGCCGTAGCGTGTTAGGGACGGGCTGAAATACGCCAAGGTGTGAACCAGACCTATTGAAAACAATGGGATTTTCATGTTTGAGCGTTTTGTAGAGCGTTCGTCGAGCGTAGAAGAAGGGCTGAGGTCACTTATCTTTTCAGAGTAACAAAAACATTTTCACTTCTGTAACTCTAATGAACTGCGATTACCTATAAGAAGTAACATTTTGTATCCTCGGTATTAATCAGTGAATTGACGTTGATAGGAAAGTGAATTCGGAGGAAAGACGAGGGTAGTGTCTGTGCAAGGAGTAACTCTGGATAATGTTGAGTGTGATGACTTCTGAGGAATGGGAGGGGGATGACGCACTGAGGTGCAGCTTCATACCTGCGTCATGTTCCATCGCTCACACCTAGCTCCAGGTGAGTGTCTTACACTGCCCGTCCTCCACCCCTCCCACCATAGACACAGGTACGGCTCCCTTCCTCTCTTATCGCACACCTAAGCGTGGAAGGACACGGACAATATGCTTCAGCAAACTTTGCGTCTCTCTATCCTTCTTGCCCTGCTTGGAATATGTTCTGCACAAGACATACCAGGTAACAAAGACTTATATTCTCTTCCATAGATGTTCTCTGTATCCTAAACCAAGCCGAAATAATATATTCAGGTCATAAGCAACAGCTTGGTCATCTGATGCAAGGGGGGACTCTGATATGAATGTGGGGTTTCTGATGTGAAAGGGGGTGACTGATATGAATGTGGGGCTTCTGATGTGAAAGGGGGTGACTCTGATATGAAAGTGAGGCTTCTGATGTGAAAGGGGGTGACTCTGATATGAAAGTGGGGCTTCTGATGTGAAAGGGGGTGACTCTGATATGAATGTGGGGCTTCTGATGTGAAAAGGGGGAGGGGGCTACTGATGCAAAGGGTGACTCTGATGTGAAGTGGGGGGATCTCGATTTGAAGGGGGCACTTTGATGTAAAGGAGGAAACCCACTTTTTGGGTGCTTTTTTTGCATGGACCCCCCCACCCCCTCTAAGATCCATGATATTTTAGACTGGTGTGCCTTGAGACTTTGCACACTTTTAAAGGGTTCCATGACTAAAAAAAAGGGTGACAAATACTGAACTAGACACATGGGGTGCAAAGATAAAATGGCGCTCATAAGTATAGGAAATCCTTATACTCTGTAGCACCATCTAGGGGAGCTAGCGCCGTGTGAACAGCATACGCCGTGCGGAAGTTTTATAAATGAAGCCCATAGCAATGAATGAGATTGCTATACGTATGCTTGTTCGTGCAGTAGAATGTAGACGGGTAAGTGTGAGCCGGCCCTAATAGCAGGTGACTGGGACCCTGTCGGTGGCTTCATCATTTCTTCATATCTGTCTTGCAGTTATGTCTGGAGTATTCATGCCGAGCAACATCACTGGGGATTATTTCCAGGCCAAAGCCGTCTGTGCCATGCACCACAGCCGACTGGCGACTATGGAAGAAATTACTAGGGCCTACAAAAACGGATATGAGTACTGCAAGTAAGTATGAAAAAAAAAAGTACTATGCTGAATGTTCTACGCAGACCATAAAGTGCACCTGTCATAAGTTACATATGCAGGCTCCCTCCGCTGACGTCTTTCTATAAAGGCCAGCTGCTTGGATGTCATTCTGATCCTAGGTGCTAACCTGAAACAAGTGAGCAAGGTTGGAGGGAGCCAAGTGACACAGGCAGCAGCAGCACTTCAGTAGGGTGCCCCATTCTGACTGTATAACGGTAGAAATTGGCAGATCAGACAGTTCAGATATATACACACACTATATTGCCAAAAGTATTGGGACACCCCTCCAAATCATTGGATTCAGGTATTCCATGAAATTTCCTTGCTACTAAACATTCCGCGGTCACCTGTTAGCGGTATTACAACAAAGTGGAAGCAACTGGGAACAACAGCAACTCAGCCACGAAGTGGTAGGCCACGTAAAATGACAGAGCGGGGTCAGCGCATGCTGAAGCGCACAGTGTGCAGAAGTCGCCAAATGTCTGCAGAGTCAATAGCTACAGACCTCCAAACTTCATGCGGCATTCAGATTGGCACAACAACAGTGCGTAGAGAGCTTCATGGAATGGGTTTCCATGGCCGAGCAGCTGCATCCAAGCCTTACATCACCAAGTGCAATGCAAAGCGTCGGATGCCGTGGTGTAAAGCACGCCGCCACTGGACTCTAGAGAAGTGGAGACGTGCTCTCTGGAGTGACCAATCACGCTTCTCTGTCTGGCAATCCGATGGATGTGTCTGGGTTTGGCGGTAGCCAGGAGAACGGTACTTGCCTGACTGCATTGTGCCAAGTGTAAAGTTTGGTGGAGGGGAGATTATGGTGTGGGGTTGTTTTTCAGGGGTTGGGCTTGGCCCCTTAGATCCAGTGAAGGGAACTCTTAAGACATCAGCACACCAAGACATTTTGGACAATTTCATGCTCCCAACTTTGTGGGAACAGTTCGGGGATGACCCCTTCCTGTTCCAACATGACTGCGCACCAGTGCACAAAGCAAGGTCCACAAAGACATAGATGGGGGAGTTTGGGGGGGAGGAACTTGACTGGACGCACAGAGTCCTGACCTCAACCCGATAGAACCCCTTTGGGATGAATTAGAGCGGAGACTGCGAGCCCGGCCTTCTCCTCCAACATCAGTACCTGACCTCACAAATGGTCCAACATTCCCATAGACACACTCCTAAACCTTGTGGACGCCTTCCTAGAAGAGATGAAGCCATTAAAGCTGCAAAGGGCGGAGCCAACTCAATACTGAACCCTACAGAAAAGTCTGGGATGCCATTAAAGTTCATGTGCGTGTAAAGGCGTCCCAATACTTTGGCAATATAGTACACACACACGTGCTTGGCTGCAGTTCTGCTTTAGGGTCTCTTGGGGGCCCATTTATAGCGGACAGCAGATAGCGCTATCTGCTCTCTGCTATAGCCTGCAGTGATAATCCACATGCATTCCTTTTAATTGGCCCATTCATAAAATGCATGCCGCGGTGTGAAGCCTGTCCTATGGAGTTTTCTCTTCTTAAAGTAGAACTCCCTCCAGTTCTGTCTGTTTTTGATTATGAAAGCAATGACAGTTAATCATGAATTCATTTTTGTTGTTGTTGTAAAATGCTGCACTGAAACGTATGTTTGAGTTCATATACCTAGGGGGGCGGCCACAGCATCCCAGGTTGCCAAGAGCTCTTAGCAACCTGTGGCGCTCTGTCCGGTTTCCTGTCCAGCTCACTGACATCATCGGTTGCCAGGGAGCTGAGCGGGATGCTCTGGATGGTGTCCCGCCAAGCTCCTGGCAACCAGTGACATCACCGAGCTGGGCGGGACCAGACAGAGAGCAGCTGACAGCACGGCACTCTGCCTGAGGTAACACAGCTGCCCCTCCTTCCGCATCCCCCCAGCACGAGCAGCAGCACCCATCACACCCGACCCCTCCTTCTATTGCCTCAGGCAGCATATAGGGTGGGGACGGCCCTGCTTGCCATCTACTTGCAGATAGAGGTCTGTGGTCAGAGGCAAGCAGAGTGTTAGGCACATTGGTGTGGTGAGGTCCTACTGCCGCTCCCAACATGGAATCCTTAAACCTGAACTCCGGGCAGATATAAAAGACGCAGATGAATGCAGCTCTGTATTTATTAATTCATCCAATTGCAAACAGTGTCATTGCCTGAACGTTACTTGCTATCAGCCTCTTCCTGTGCAGCAGAGATCAGAGTGGGAGAGGGGGGAAGCAGCACAAGAAGCCAATAAGTTGTGCTGCAGCGCCCAAGTACTAACAAAAAAAACATGCTGACTGGAGGAGAGAGCAGATAGATGAGCTCATCACTGTGCTGCTTCTCCTTTCACTGTCTAGTCACAGCCTAGGGGGAGGGAAGAAGACCTGTAAGTGTGACTTAGCTGCAGAAGAGAAATATCAGGTCTCCTCAGAACTGGATGGGCAGGAATACCAATACTTTGGCATACACAGAATGGAGGGACGCTAATAAAATGTATTGATTTCTCTTTCACGCAGGTGGGGCTGGATAGATGATCATCGGCAGGTCATGCTGCGGCTGACCCCCTTCCTTCCCTGCGCTGGCTACAGCATGGGAATATTGATAAAAGACTGTCCGAGCATACGCTCAGCTTTCTGTGTCAGTGGATCAGGTGAGTTTTTGTAGAAACGGGCGGACGAGCTGCTAACCTATGCTGGGCAAAGCCACAGGTACACTTTACTGCTGGCCCACACAGTACACAGGTACACTTTTCTGCTGGCCCACACAGCACACAGGTACACTTTTCTGCTGGCCCACACAGCACACAGGTACACTTTTCTGCTGGCCCACACAGCACACAGGTACACTTTTCTGCTGGCCCACACAGCACACAGGTACACTTTTCTGCTGGCCCACACAGCACACAGGTACACTTTTCTGCTGGCCCACACAGCACACAGGTACACTTTTCTGCTGGCCCACACAGCACACAGGTACACTTTTCTGCTGGCCCACACAGCACACAGGTACACTTTTCTGCTGGCCCACACAGCACACAGGTACACTTTTCTGCTGGCCCACACAGCACACAGGTACACTTTTCTGCTGGCCCACACAGCACACAGGTACACTTTTCTGCTGGCCCACACAGCACACAGGTACACTTTTCTGCTGGCCCACACAGCACACAGGTACACTTTTCTGCTGGCCCACACAGCACACAGGTACACTTTTCTGCTGGCCCACACAGCACACAGGTACACTTTTCTGCTGGCCCACACAGCACACAGGTACACTTTTCTGCTGGCCCACACAGCACACAGGTACACTTTTCTGCTGGCCCACACAGCACACAGGTACACTTTTCTGCTGGCCCACACAGCACACAGGTACACTTTTCTGCTGGCCCACACAGCACACAGGTACACTTTTCTGCTGGCCCACACAGCACACAGGTACACTTTTCTGCTGGCCCACACAGCACACAGGTACACTTTTCTGCTGGCCCACACAGCACACAGGTACACTTTTCTGCTGGCCCACACAGCACACAGGTACACTTTTCTGCTGGCCCACACAGCACACAGGTACACTTTTCTGCTGGCCCACACAGCACACAGGTACACTTTTCTGCTGGCCCACACAGCACACAGGTACACTTTTCTGCTGGCCCACACAGCACACAGGTACACTTTTCTGCTGGCCCACACAGCACACAGGTACACTTTTCTGCTGGCCCACACAGCACACAGGTACACTTTTCTGCTGGCCCACACAGCACACAGGTACACTTTTCTGCTGGCCCACACAGCACACAGGTACACTTTTCTGCTGGCCCACACAGCACACAGGTACACTTTTCTGCTGGCCCACACAGCACACAGGTACACTTTTCTGCTGGCCCACACAGCACACAGGTACACTTTTCTGCTGGCCCACACAGCACACAGGTACACTTTTCTGCTGGCCCACACAGCACACAGGTACACTTTTCTGCTGGCCCACACAGCACACAGGTACACTTTTCTGCTGGCCCACACAGCACACAGGTACACTTTTCTGCTGGCCCACACAGCACACAGGTACACTTTTCTGCTGGCCCACACAGCACACAGGTACACTTTTCTGCTGGCCCACACAGCACACAGGTACACTTTTCTGCTGGCCCACACAGCACACAGGTACACTTTTCTGCTGGCCCACACAGCACACAGGTACACTTTTCTGCTGGCCCACACAGCACACAGGTACACTTTTCTGCTGGCCCACACAGCACACAGGTACACTTTTCTGCTGGCCCACACAGCACACAGGTACACTTTTCTGCTGGCCCACACAGCACACAGGTACACTTTTCTGCTGGCCCACACAGCACACAGGTACACTTTTCTGCTGGCCCACACAGCACACAGGTACACTTTTCTGCTGGCCCACACAGCACACAGGTACACTTTTCTGCTGGCCCACACAGCACACAGGTACACTTTTCTGCTGGCCCACACAGCACACAGGTACACTTTTCTGCTGGCCCACACAGCACACAGGTACACTTTTCTGCTGGCCCACACAGCACACAGGTACACTTTTCTGCTGGCCCACACAGCACACAGGTACACTTTTCTGCTGGCCCACACAGCACACAGGTACACTTTTCTGCTGGCCCACACAGCACACAGGTACACTTTTCTGCTGGCCCACACAGCACACAGGTACACTTTTCTGCTGGCCCACACAGCACACAGGTACACTTTTCTGCTGGCCCACACAGCACACAGGTACACTTTTCTGCTGGCCCACACAGCACACAGGTACACTTTTCTGCTGGCCCACACAGCACACAGGTACACTTTTCTGCTGGCCCACACAGCACACAGGTACACTTTTCTGCTGGCCCACACAGCACACAGGTACACTTTTCTGCTGGCCCACACAGCACACAGGTACACTTTTCTGCTGGCCCACACAGCACACAGGTACACTTTTCTGCTGGCCCACACAGCACACAGGTACACTTTTCTGCTGGCCCACACAGCACACAGGTACACTTTTCTGCTGGCCCACACAGCACACAGGTACACTTTTCTGCTGGCCCACACAGCACACAGGTACACTTTTCTGCTGGCCCACACAGCACACAGGTACACTTTTCTGCTGGCCCACACAGCACACAGGTACACTTTTCTGCTGGCCCACACAGCACACAGGTACACTTTTCTGCTGGCCCACACAGCACACAGGTACACTTTTCTGCTGGCCCACACAGCACACAGGTACACTTTTCTGCTGGCCCACACAGCACACAGGTACACTTTTCTGCTGGCCCACACAGCACACAGGTACACTTTTCTGCTGGCCCACACAGCACACAGGTACACTTTTCTGCTGGCCCACACAGCACACAGGTACACTTTTCTGCTGGCCCACACAGCACACAGGTACACTTTTCTGCTGGCCCACACAGCACACAGGTACACTTTTCTGCTGGCCCACACAGCACACAGGTACACTTTTCTGCTGGCCCACACAGCACACAGGTACACTTTTCTGCTGGCCCACACAGCACACAGGTACACTTTTCTGCTGGCCCACACAGCACACAGGTACACTTTTCTGCTGGCCCACACAGCACACAGGTACACTTTTCTGCTGGCCCACACAGCACACAGGTACACTTTTCTGCTGGCCCACACAGCACACAGGTACACTTTTCTGCTGGCCCACACAGCACACAGGTACACTTTTCTGCTGGCCCACACAGCACACAGGTACACTTTTCTGCTGGCCCACACAGCACACAGGTACACTTTTCTGCTGGCCCACACAGCACACAGGTACACTTTTCTGCTGGCCCACACAGCACACAGGTACACTTTTCTGCTGGCCCACACAGCACACAGGTACACTTTTCTGCTGGCCCACACAGCACACAGGTACACTTTTCTGCTGGCCCACACAGCACACAGGTACACTTTTCTGCTGGCCCACACAGCACACAGGTACACTTTTCTGCTGGCCCACACAGCACACAGGTACACTTTTCTGCTGGCCCACACAGCACACAGGTACACTTTTCTGCTGGCCCACACAGCACACAGGTACACTTTTCTGCTGGCCCACACAGCACACAGGTACACTTTATTGCTGGCCCACAGAGTACACAGGTACACGTTACTGCTGGCCCACACAGTACACAGGTACACTTTACTCCTGGCCCACACAGCTGCTTATACTTCCCATCCCCACACTCCGCTCCGTTTTCCCGCGGGAGCCCTTACACGCACCGCGTACTGCGGCCCAACCTTTTTTTGTTTGGGTTGGTTAGACTAATGGAAGGTTCTAACTTCTGTCAGGTTGTCCCATTGATCCTTCCTCCTCCTCCGCAGCTGCTGGCTGTCACTGACTCGAGGAGGAACGCGACGCTGCGCAGATCAATGACCTGTTGTCAGTGATGTGAACAGCGGCGCGTTCCTCCTCACAGCCGCCAGTGACAGCCAGCAGCCTGCGATGCCATAGCGACCCAGGCGGCCCGCACGGCATCATGGGGATGTTCTGGCCGGGCCCCCCTGTGCCCCGGGCCCCATAGCGGCCACATGGGTCGCTATTAGGGTTGCCACCTGTCCAGGATTCACCCGGACAGTTCGGGCTTTTGAATGCTGTGTCCGGGTTTCATGGAACCAGGAACCCGGACACAAGATGTCAGGCAGACAGAGGCAACCAATATTAAGATAGGGGCTACTGGCCCCCCACTGAAAATAGTCTCAACTGTGATATTTACATATTAATGGGAGATGCTCATTACATACAGTATGAATAAGCCGCGACTCATTCTCCCCGAAAAATATGTCTGTGTGCCGCTAGAGTGTTCGGGTTTCGCTTTAAGAAAAGGTGGCAACCCTAGTCGCTATGGCGATTGTTACGCCGCTGCCGTTTATCTTGCACGGGATCACTTCATGCAGAAGAGAGGGAGACTTAGTTTATAAGATTTTCCCGGGCTGACTGTTTCCTTTCATTGTGTTTTCTCAGGTTCAGAAGAAAATGTCACTGTTATAGGAGTGGACCGAGTCCCTTCATATGAGAATGCCACCCGGGCCTGTCAGGATGCCGGCCTAGTAATAGCCTCCAAGCAGCAAGTGGAAAACGACATCACAAACATAGCGGACCCCAGGTATGCCACCCAGATATTGGCTCCTCCCATCTTCTCTATGAAGGAGGAAACTATCAGCGATGCCGCCCACAGCGGGTGACGTTACCTCACAATCGCCGTGTCCTCCGTGGCCTGCTGTTTTAGTTTTTCATATGGCGGGAAACAGTTCACATTTTTGTTACCACCTCATTTCTGTCGGTGACCCCATGGGGGAGGTTTTCTTTCACTTCCTGTCGCCATGCAAGAGATGCAGACAGGCTACGAGAGATGGTCAGAGACTGCAGGCAGGCTACGAGAGATGGTCAGAGACTGCAGACAGGCTACGAGAGATGGTCAGAGACTGCAGACAGGCTACGAGAGATGGTCAGAGACAGCAGGCAGGCTACGAGAGATGGTCAGAGACTGCAGGCAGGCTACGAGAGATGGTCAGAGACTGTAGACAGGCTACGAGAGATGGTCAGAGACTGTAGACAGGCTACGAGAGATGGTCAGAGACTGCAGACAGGCTACGAGAGATGGTCAGAGACTGCAGACAGGCTACGAGAGATGGTCAGAGAGTGCAGGCAGGCTACGAGAGATGGTCAGAGAGTGCAGACAGGCTACGAGACATAGTCAGAGACTGCAGGCAGGCTACAAGAGATAGTCAGAGACTGCAGGCAGGCTACCGGAGATGGTCAGAGACTGCAGACAGGCTACGAGAGATGGTCAGAGACTGTAGACAGGCTACGAGTGATGGTCAGAGACTGCAGGCAGGCTACGAGAGATGGTCAGAGAGTGTAGGCAGGCTACCAGAGATGGTCAGAGACTGCAGGCAGGCTACGAGAGATGGTCAGAGACTGTAGACAGGCTACGAGAGATGGTCAGAGACTGTAGACAGGCTACGAGAGATGGTCAGAGACTGCAGACAG
>NW_017307566.1:250441-254248 GCF_000935625.1 Nanorana parkeri
GAGATGGTCAGAGAGTGAATGCAGGCTACGAGAGATGGTCAGAGACTGGAGACAGGCTACGAGAGATGGTCAGAGACTGTAGACAGGCTACGAGAGATAGTCAGAGACTGCAGACAGGCTACGAGAGATGGACAGAGACTGCAGACAGGCTACGAGAGATGGTCAGAGAGTGTAGGCAGGCTACCAGAGATGGTCAGAGACTGCAGACAGGCTACGAGAGATGGTCAGAGACTGCAGGCAGGCTACGAGAGATGGTCAGAGACTGCAGGCAGGCTACGAGAGATGGTCAGAGACTGCAGGCAGGCTACGAGAGATGGTCAGAGACTGCAGGCAGGCTACGAGAGATGGTCAGAGACTGCAGGCAGGCTACGAGAGATGGTCAGAGACTGCAGGCAGGCTACGAGAGATGGTCAGAGACTGCAGGCAGGCTACGAGAGATGGTCAGAGACTGCAGGCAGGCTACGAGAGATGGTCAGAGACTGCAGGCAGGCTACGAGAGATGGTCAGAGACTGCAGGCAGGCTACGAGAGATGGTCAGAGACTGCAGGCAGGCTACGAGAGATGGTCAGAGACTGCAGGCAGGCTACGAGAGATGGTCAGAGACTGCAGGCAGGCTACGAGAGATGGTCAGAGACTGCAGGCAGGCTACGAGAGATGGTCAGAGACTGCAGGCAGGCTACGAGAGATGGTCAGAGACTGCAGGCAGGCTACGAGAGATGGTCAGAGACTGCAGGCAGGCTACGAGAGATGGTCAGAGACTGCAGGCAGGCTACGAGAGATGGTCAGAGACTGCAGGCAGGCTACGAGAGATGGTCAGAGACTGCAGGCAGGCTACGAGAGATGGTCAGAGACTGCAGGCAGGCTACGAGAGATGGTCAGAGACTGCAGGCAGGCTACGAGAGATGGTCAGAGACTGCAGGCAGGCTACGAGAGATGGTCAGAGACTGCAGGCAGGCTACGAGAGATGGTCAGAGACTGCAGGCAGGCTACGAGAGATGGTCAGAGACTGCAGGCAGGCTACGAGAGATGGTCAGAGACTGCAGGCAGGCTACGAGAGATGGTCAGAGACTGCAGGCAGGCTACGAGAGATGGTCAGAGACTGCAGGCAGGCTACGAGAGATGGTCAGAGACTGCAGGCAGGCTACGAGAGATGGTCAGAGACTGCAGGCAGGCTACGAGAGATGGTCAGAGACTGCAGGCAGGCTACGAGAGATGGTCAGAGACTGCAGGCAGGCTACGAGAGATGGTCAGAGACTGCAGGCAGGCTACGAGAGATGGTCAGAGACTGCAGGCAGGCTACGAGAGATGGTCAGAGACTGCAGGCAGGCTACGAGAGATGGTCAGAGACTGCAGGCAGGCTACGAGAGATGGTCAGAGACTGCAGGCAGGCTACGAGAGATGGTCAGAGACTGCAGGCAGGCTACGAGAGATGGTCAGAGACTGCAGGCAGGCTACGAGAGATGGTCAGAGACTGCAGGCAGGCTACGAGAGATGGTCAGAGACTGCAGGCAGGCTACGAGAGATGGTCAGAGACTGCAGGCAGGCTACGAGAGATGGTCAGAGACTGCAGGCAGGCTACGAGAGATGGTCAGAGACTGCAGGCAGGCTACGAGAGATGGTCAGAGACTGCAGGCAGGCTACGAGAGATGGTCAGAGACTGCAGGCAGGCTACGAGAGATGGTCAGAGACTGCAGGCAGGCTACGAGAGATGGTCAGAGACTGCAGGCAGGCTACGAGAGATGGTCAGAGACTGCAGGCAGGCTACGAGAGATGGTCAGAGACTGCAGGCAGGCTACGAGAGATGGTCAGAGACTGCAGGCAGGCTACGAGAGATGGTCAGAGACTGCAGGCAGGCTACGAGAGATGGTCAGAGACTGCAGGCAGGCTACGAGAGATGGTCAGAGACTGCAGGCAGGCTACGAGAGATGGTCAGAGACTGCAGGCAGGCTACGAGAGATGGTCAGAGACTGCAGGCAGGCTACGAGAGATGGTCAGAGACTGCAGGCAGGCTACGAGAGATGGTCAGAGACTGCAGGCAGGCTACGAGAGATGGTCAGAGACTGCAGGCAGGCTACGAGAGATGGTCAGAGACTGCAGGCAGGCTACGAGAGATGGTCAGAGACTGCAGGCAGGCTACGAGAGATGGTCAGAGACTGCAGGCAGGCTACGAGAGATGGTCAGAGACTGCAGGCAGGCTACGAGAGATGGTCAGAGACTGCAGGCAGGCTACGAGAGATGGTCAGAGACTGCAGGCAGGCTACGAGAGATGGTCAGAGACTGCAGGCAGGCTACGAGAGATGGTCAGAGACTGCAGGCAGGCTACGAGAGATGGTCAGAGACTGCAGGCAGGCTACGAGAGATGGTCAGAGACTGCAGGCAGGCTACGAGAGATGGTCAGAGACTGCAGGCAGGCTACGAGAGATGGTCAGAGACTGCAGGCAGGCTACGAGAGATGGTCAGAGACTGCAGGCAGGCTACGAGAGATGGTCAGAGACTGCAGGCAGGCTACGAGAGATGGTCAGAGACTGCAGGCAGGCTACGAGAGATGGTCAGAGACTGCAGGCAGGCTACGAGAGATGGTCAGAGACTGCAGGCAGGCTACGAGAGATGGTCAGAGACTGCAGGCAGGCTACGAGAGATGGTCAGAGACTGCAGGCAGGCTACGAGAGATGGTCAGAGACTGCAGGCAGGCTACGAGAGATGGTCAGAGACTGCAGGCAGGCTACGAGAGATGGTCAGAGACTGCAGGCAGGCTACGAGAGATGGTCAGAGACTGCAGGCAGGCTACGAGAGATGGTCAGAGACTGCAGGCAGGCTACGAGAGATGGTCAGAGACTGCAGGCAGGCTACGAGAGATGGTCAGAGACTGCAGGCAGGCTACGAGAGATGGTCAGAGACTGCAGGCAGGCTACGAGAGATGGTCAGAGACTGCAGGCAGGCTACGAGAGATGGTCAGAGACTGCAGGCAGGCTACGAGAGATGGTCAGAGACTGCAGGCAGGCTACGAGAGATGGTCAGAGACTGCAGGCAGGCTACGAGAGATGGTCAGAGACTGCAGGCAGGCTACGAGAGATGGTCAGAGACTGCAGGCAGGCTACGAGAGATGGTCAGAGACTGCAGGCAGGCTACGAGAGATGGTCAGAGACTGCAGGCAGGCTACGAGAGATGGTCAGAGACTGCAGGCAGGCTACGAGAGATGGTCAGAGACTGCAGGCAGGCTACGAGAGATGGTCAGAGACTGCAGGCAGGCTACGAGAGATGGTCAGAGACTGCAGGCAGGCTACGAGAGATGGTCAGAGACTGCAGGCAGGCTACGAGAGATGGTCAGAGACTGCAGGCAGGCTACGAGAGATGGTCAGAGACTGCAGGCAGGCTACGAGAGATGGTCAGAGACTGCAGGCAGGCTACGAGAGATGGTCAGAGACTGCAGGCAGGCTACGAGAGATGGTCAGAGACTGCAGGCAGGCTACGAGAGATGGTCAGAGACTGCAGGCAGGCTACGAGAGATGGTCAGAGACTGCAGGCAGGCTACGAGAGATGGTCAGAGACTGCAGGCAGGCTACGAGAGATGGTCAGAGACTGCAGGCAGGCTACGAGAGATGGTCAGAGACTGCAGGCAGGCTACGAGAGATGGTCAGAGACTGCAGGCAGGCTACGAGAGATGGTCAGAGACTGCAGGCAGGCTACGAGAGATGGTCAGAGACTGCAGGCAGGCTACGAGAGATGGTCAGAGACTGCAGACAGGCTACGAGAGATGGTGAGAGACTGCAGGCAGGCTACGAGACGGTCAGAGAGTGCAGGCAGGCT